>NW_010270019.1:26525-39602 GCF_000690775.1 Eurypyga helias | reverse complement strand
AACCGTACAAAGTTGTGAGTTTATGCAGTTTTTATAGCAGAAGTTGTATGCAAATTCATATTTTAAATTCATTTGTCTACATTCTTTTAAGACCCACAGCTCTTCTGTCAACCAAGTATTTAAACAGGGCTTGAAAATAAGGATGGACAGTTGCTAGCCAGCTCTGCGAGCAGATTTCTAATGCTTTGTAGGGAGTGAGGAAAAGGATGATAAAACCATAAACTTTTTTTGCTTTCTCCAGCTTTTGCTACAATGACTCAAAACAATTAAACTATCCATTGTGTCATGCCAAATTGCTTTTTTTGGGGGTGTGTTTTAGCCTCTTGCTAAACTTTCTAACCCTCCTTCAGTGTAACCCAGACCTGGGTAAGTTCAGAAAGAGAATGTTTAAATAGGAGGTTAATTTAAAATGCTGAAATTCCTGATAGGATACAATTACCAGCTTTAAGCAGTAGACCAGTAGTTTGTATCTGATTTTTCAGTTTGTTTTGAAGGAGTTGACTCTGTCTGTGATCTTGCACGGCTTTAAGCCTCTGCTACGTTTTCTTCCAGGTTTGCTTTGCTGAATGGAACTGGGGAAAAAATAACCTAGTTTTCGAATGGCTAGAAAAGTACCATTTAATTTTAATTACGTAGCTCAAAACTCACTTTGAAAGCAAAACCGTTCCCGTATCGCCGTTTCAGCTGGTTTGCCAGATGTAAAACATTGTGACTGAAAACCCCTCCTGCAGGAGGGAAGTTGAGGAATGTGTTCTTTGATTCCGTTCCTCCCATCACCTTCCTGTGCTTGATAGCCAAATCCCACACGTATGAAGTTAACTAAAGCGGGTTGGGATGAAGCTGGTAATGGTGCAGTGTTCCTGATGTGGAAACCAAACCGGTTTTGTAAGAGAACCCTTGTAACTGGTGGCAACAAGAGTTTTGCCAGTATAAATACCAGTTGAAAATTACACACAGTGGTGAGATTAAGCTGACTTTATTTTGCTCTGAATTAAAACTTCTTAGGACTGATGCATGCTCTAGGAGCAAAATAGTTTCAAAGGTGACAGGAAGCATCTACAATTTTTAAACATGCCTCCAGCTCACCAGTGCATTGTTTGAAGCACTGGTTCACGCTGTTTCAACTGTTCCCGCTGCTGAAGTACATCTATTCCTTATGTTTTTGGGGGTTAAATTACTGCTTTTAAGAACTGAAATTGGGAATTGGAAACAGTGGCAAAAGAGACATGATCTTAGCCCTGAAATTTAGATTGACTGCAGTAGTTGTCAAACCAATTAATTGAAGTTGTGAATTTTTTTTTAAAGCTTTCTTTTAAAAAATTGTTTTCACAGACCAGTAAAGAAGACAAATTGTCTAGTCGTATTCAGAGCATGCTCGGTAATTATGATGAAATGAAGGATCTTATAGGAGACAGATCACTACAAAAGCTTGTTGGAATTCCCAAACCAACCGTACCATCAACACCAGATGAGAAATCAAACCAAAGTTTCTTTGGTGATCAGAGACATAATCCTGGCTCCCATCAGAGCAGCAAATGGACTCCTGTAGGACCAGCACCTAGCACTTCCTCGCAATCTCAGAAACGGTCCTCGGGTTTGCAGGGTGGACATGGTAGTCAGCGTGGCAGTGGCAATAACACTAGCAGTAGTGGCCAGAGGCACGACCGTGACTCGTACAGTAGCAGCAGCAGCCGCAAAAAAAGCCAGCATGGATCTGAACACTCCAAAGCCCGTTCTTCCAGCCCTGGGAAACCATCTGTTACGTCACTGAGCTCCAGCCATTCTAGATCCCATGGAAATGATCACCACAACAAAGAGCATCAACGCTCCAAGTCTCCCCGGGATCCTGATGCCAACTGGGACTCCCCCTCCCGTGTACCCTCGTTTTCAAGTGGACAACACTCTAATCAGTCTTTTCCACCTTCACTAATGTCCAAGTCCAGTTCAATGTTACAGAAACCTACTGCGTACGTAAGGCCAATGGATGGACAGGAATCCATGGAACCAAAGTTACCCTCCGAACACTACAGCGGTCAGACTCACAGCAGCAGCGTGAACGAGCTGAAGCCCAGCAGCAAAGCACATCTAACCAAGCTGAAAATACCTTCCCAACCACTAGATGTAAGTTGCTGTCTGTTTTCTGGCTTCTTAAACCCAAGTCCCTTTGGACTGGGATTTTCCAGCTTCTTTAAAATCCCAATTACATAACCAAAATTTAGTTTTTAGTAAACACTCTGCTTTTTCGTTACGCAAAGCATCTTAAACATGTGCAGGGAAGACCTGCATTTGAAATGGGGAATGTGCACAAGTAATTATTTTTCCTTCTGCTTCTTCCATGTGCATACTTAAATAAAGCCTGCGAGACATTCCGAAAGGCTAACTTAACCCGGAGAGGCTAATTTTCATAGGGTGTTTCTGTAGTTAGTGAAATAGTAGGATATTCACTGACATTGTGACAGGCTCCATACCGGCGTTGTCGCTACTGGGACACTGCTGCCTTGTCTTAGGCTGGTGATACTGACTGCATGTATCAGATTTTCTTTTGAAGTGTGTTGCAATAACTAGATGTGATTATTATACCTTCACCTAGGGAAAATAAGTGAAGCCTAAAGCACGCCAAACTGAACAGGGTTCAGCACTTGTGTTGGGTAGGCTGGGAACAAAATCCTATGGGGTTAACAACTTCTAGTGGTTTGGTAGTTCCAGAATGTTAAGGCACAGACTCTGACTATGGCTCGCTCATGAGCAGAGTGCCTTTTATTAATACTGCCAGCACGTCTCCTGTTTAACTGCTTGAATTGTGGTAGCTAGAGAAAAACACTTGTTCCTGGGATTTCAACAAATAGTCAAATAAGATCCAGGACTCAGGTAAGGAAGCTTGAAAATAAACCATTATCTTATTCGTGAAGGCTTGACGTGTTGATGCAGGGAACTGTGTAGTAGCTTTGCTTCTTTTCTGCTTGTAGCAGTCAGGGATCAGAAGATTCGTAGTTTCATAATTACTGCTGTTTCTAGAGCCCTGCCATAATGCATGTTTTACTTCATAATGCACTTTGTCATCACTGCATTCCCCTGAACTCATCTGGGTTCAGACATTATCCAGTGGCTTCTTCCAGGAAATGATTGAAAGCTACGATTCCTTCCTCTCTCTCTAAGTTTTTAATATCACTGTAACTGTCAAGTGACGAGTAAGAGATTGTTGTGGCAGTTTTATGAATCTCCTGTATTTGCTTTTCGTAACTGGATGTGACTCATGCTGTAGAAACACGGATCTATCTGATATTAAAATTAAGGTTGCTGAAAAGAATTATCAGGGTCCATTTGCATCTCTCTGGAGTCCGTGTGAGTCATGATAAGGACTGAAGTTTATTTTTAACTGTTTCTAGCCCCTGGGATCTTTTAAGGGAAACTTGCTTCAGGAGACGTTAATCTTGAGTTTTGGTTTGTAGGCATCTGCGTCCGGTGACGTGAGCTGCGTGGATGAAATTCTAAAAGTAAGTTCTCTGTGCTTTTGTTCATAACTTACCTGTTGGGAACGCAGACATTACTAAGGAGGTGGAAAGTACACTGCAGTTGATGGGCGCCTTTTAAACTGACTTGCTGCAAGTCGTTACAAGAGGGCTCTGCAATTACTCCGCTGACCAGATAGAGCGGGGAGAGGAGGCGGAGCTGTGGGGAGCGTTGCTGGGTGTGCACGTCATCCCCTGGATACCCTCACTGCCTCGCCGCTGTTCTAGGCCACATCACTTTTAAGCTAGGCAGCATTACCCATTTCTCCTGCCAAAATACAGTCCTTACATTCTGCTGGCTTTTTAGATTATAGTAAATTTTTTGGCTACCCCACGGCAGAACTTGCCCTTCTCCTCTACCCAGGTTGTTTTCCCAAGTCTTTTTACACAACCAGGGGATCATGAGGAGGTGTATCGCTCACAAAAAAATCACCCAACTCCCCTTGAGAGCATTTCCATGGCTTATCGTTTGCTCTGACCTTCGGTCCTCCTTGGCCCTGGAGGTGCTCTGAGGGAATACAAGGCACTTTCTTTCCAGCTTCGGGCATTTAATTTTTCCCTTTCCCCCCAAATTCATAGTATTCCCTTCCCTAGGATTCTTCCACTGTATCCTACGTGTGCACTTCGCAGTCTGAAATGATCAGACTCTGACTTCTGTAGTTTATGTTCAGGCCAACATTTTACTGATTTATGCCTTTCTGCTTGTTGCTGTGTCTTGACTGTCTGTGCTCATGGGTAACAGTGTAAGATTCAGGTTTATGTACAAAATCTCTGTTACACATTTGGGAAATTAAGATTTGAATATAAAGCTTAGTGGATTGTGGACAATGAACTGAAAATTGAGAGACAGGGTTGCCGTTTGAATCAAGATTGTAACTTGAAATCTTTGCTTTAGTTTTGTTAATAGCTTTGCTTTTCTGTTCCGGTTACAGGAGATGACCCATTCTTGGCCCCCTCCGCTGACTGCGATTCATACGCCGTGCAAAACTGAACCGTCAAAATTTCCTTTTCCAACAAAGGTCAGTGCTGTAGTCAAATAGTGAATGCTGTTGTAAAAATAACTCCTACTCAAGATCGGGATTTTGCAACTCTTGAATCCAATTCTGTGCAGTTCTGGGTTTGTTTCAGTGCTTTCTATCTCTCTATCTCGCTTCACAACAGCATTTGTCGGCAGTGGCCTTACGCAGGATGCCGTCGTTTTTCCCCTGGTTTACACACATACTGCAGTCTGCAAAATTGTCTATAACACAGCTTCTCTTTTAATTGTTAATTTTTGTTTCATGAATTCAAACCACCTTCAGGATACTTCCGACGCTTAAAAATGCCGTTGGGCCTTTTTCCATATTAGGGAAACGCTTTGCACCATTCTGAGTCAAAGCGGGCGTTGTATCTGCCTCCATCCAGCGAAGGAATGGAGACTGACTGGTAAATGCCAAGTGATTTAAATGTACTTTTCTGCATAAGCTGAGTTTTCCTCATAATTTTGAAGTGCATTTATAGGTCTATTAGATCTTATATTTTCAATTACCACCAAAAAAAAAAAAGAAACTTTCAGATCACTTGTCCCCAAAGATCTCTTCTTAACCTCCCATATACTTAATAACTTCTGAAGGGTGTAAGCTATTAATTCTAAAGAGAAATCAGTCGCTCTGCTGCTGTTGACAGCACAGGGCATGTTTCCAGGAGACCTGCTTGAGCTGACACCTCTGAGGAAGGAGTTCTCTTGCTCTCAGCTGCTTGCTCCGTCCCCCGAGGCTGGATCTGGCAGCCCCAGCTGCAGGGTTTCAAGGCGAACCGGCACCGGCGATTGTTTGCCTTGAAACACAGCTCTGCAATCTGCAGGATCTTGGAGGCTGATGGGTAGGCAGGGTGCAGATAGGCAGGGTAGATAGCTGTGGGTAGCAACTCCAGCAAGTACAGTTCAGCTTGTGATAGCTGACTCATTCAAGAATTCATGTTTTGTTTCCTGTATCTACTGATTACCAGTAAAAGACTGAACTCGACAATAGAATTTTTCTCCAGACTCAACATATCTCTGAAATGGGTTGGGGTGCTCCACCCCTGATTTGGTGTAACTTCAGAGTGAGGAAATGATGCTGTTTGTCTTTGAAGTTACCTCCATAGTAATGCAGACTACATTTTTCTGACCAGACGCTGTTCTAGAGCACCACTTGCTGCTTTCAGTTTCCTGTTTGACCCACATTGCTCCCCAAAACAGAACAGTGAAGTGTTTTGGGAAGGTTTTTCCCTGAGATCTCTAATGTAATCTCTTTAAGCAGATTATCTTACGTAGTAGTCAGAGGGTTCAGGTTAGATACCCCAGAGCTGGGGGCAGTCCTGCTGTCGTCGCCCTCGCTGCATCTCTGCTTCCGTCCAGTGAGCTGGGAAGGTGGAACAAGCTATACAGCTCTCAGCCTTAGGCTGGAAGGCACATCTAGGACCAAACGTCATCGCCTAGTTTCTTAACATTATCATGATCAATATGGATGTTGCCTGTGTTACTTTGAGTCAGGGTTTATGTCCTCTGTCATATAAAACCCTAAACTTGGAAATAATTCCTATCTTTAATATAGAAGGAAGAAATTCCACACCTTTCCTCATCAACAAAGGAATTTATTCCACTGCTTTGAATCCTTTTTCCTGAACCTTTGGGGAGATGTTTGCCCCTTTCACACTCGACTGAGGGGTTGCTAGAGCTGCTTCTTTCCCTGTTTCTCTGGTATTTGACTCAGTTTGGGAAGAAGGAAGGTGTGCAGAGATAGACGAGTCTTCGTGATGCTGAGAGGAACTGCATAAGGCTGCAGAGTCTTGTTGATGTTTGAACAACAAGAAGTAGGTTGTGGGGATTTTTGAACCTATTGACCTGGATTGTGTTTCTTCACCCAGTTTGCAAAAAAAGTTCCATTTATGGCTGCTCTGAGTCTTTTGACTTTTTGCCAGCTTTTTTATTTTGTGCTGCACATCTCAGCCATGGAACTTCGTCAACTTCTCGCTCCGCATCCAAAGCCTATAATTGCCTCTGCCTTCTCTCCTCTGTCATTCTTGGCACCAGGATCTTCTCAGAATTCCAGCGACTTAGCCAGCCATACGCTTGTGCAGTCTGGCCCCAGAGCAGAATTCAGAAAACAGAACAGACCAGTGGTTTACCTGAGCCGAGGAAAGCATGTTCTCAACACTGCGCTCGCTTTTTTTATGAGTAGTACGTGGCAGGGGTTCCGCAGCATTCCTCTGCTACGCAGAAGTTTGCTGAGGTTTTGCCTGCATCCGTAAAATGAAGCTCCCTTTGGTGGACCAGTCGATGGTGTTAGTAAGACGTTGGGCCAAGATGATTTTCCCTGTGTGTAGCTGGAGAGCAGCTCGAAGGCACCCAGACTCCTGACTGGGGCCTCTCTGCCATTTGCTATAAATACATCTAATAATTATCAGGAAGGCTTTGAATTACAAGTCAAAACTTCTTGAAACTGGGTCAGGGCAAGTTTTATGGATGCTATGATAAAAATGTAGATTCCTGAGCCTTGATAAAAATGTTATCCAATGACCTATCACTTTGTAATTCTATCCTGCGTAACTTCTTAAGCCATGGGCTCGCAGTCAAAAACTCCACAAATGCTGGCATGTTTGTAAAATTCATTAAAAGACCCAGCTGTTTGTGGGAGGGTGGGAGTTTTTCGGCTGAAAGCCACACGGGAGCGTTGGCAGTTGGTGTACGTGCAGTGAGCGAGAGGCATCTCTGGGGAGGTGGATTCTGTCTGTGGGTTTGGTCAGCATGTGCCCCGTGCCGGAGTTACCCAGAAGCCAGCGGTCAGGTCCCTTCATTCCCACTAACACTGAAACTTCCTTCTGAGAAGTAAAACGGAGATGGGACCTGAGATTTCCAACATCACAGGGAGGTGGGTCCTGTTCACCACGGCCGGGACCGCAGCCACGCTGGCGACCCGCACGAGCGCCCGGTTCTAGCCAGCTGCCGAGGGTTTTTCTCTGCACAGATCTTGTGTTGGAGTACAAGCTGCGATTTTGTTTCCTGCTTCAGGGTCTTCCCTATCTGACCTCAGCAGTCTATTGCACTTGGGTTAAAGGGGTTTCCTTCCTTTAAGTTGTTTTTAATTTCTTCTTTCTGAAGTAGACCTTCAGAAGATAGCGCTGTAAATAACTGTGGAGCTGAAAGTGTAGTTGGTTTTAATTTAACCTGAGTTTCTTAAATAAATATGTAGTCAAAAACAAAATAGGTGGCAAGAGAGTTGGAAAAAGTTGCACATTTAAACATCACACCTCGTTAAACTGCACTTAACTGAAAGGCTGAACGATGCCTTGGAAATAGGAAGTTGACTGAAGAGAGCAACGGGGCAGATGCTTTCTGCAGAATGTGGGATGTGCGTCGGTAAGAACGCCTTACAAGGAAAGTTCTCTGTCAAGTTCCCTGCTTGTTCACTGCCTGATGGCAACTGCTTTCACTTCTGAAATGAAAAGTTACGAGGAATTAGAAGTATCTGGGTGCTTTGCTCTGTAAAGCTTTTGTGTGTCTAAAAAAACTGGATTTTGTCAATTGTGTGCGTAACTGCTGCACATCACTGACTTGGCTGTTTGGGAAGGCTGGTTCACAGGGGTACCAAAAAGACTGGATTTCACTGCTGAATTGTTGTTCTGGTTTGTCATTGCCGGAGCGTGCAAGTGAAGCTTGTGTGTACAACTTTGAATTGTGTCAAAGATCTTCAATTTTCATTTATGGGGCCAGCGTTTGTCCTCATTTTAAAACGAGGTCGGGAAGGTCCTATTTTAAAAAGGCAATACAGCCTAGAAGTAGGTTTTCAGGAACTCAGTAGCCTCTGAATATTTGTTTGTTAAAGCAATATTTAAGTGGTTTGTTTTTTTTTTTAAATATAATCTACTGTGTTTGGGGAGACAGAATCGGGTTTTCTGGAAGGGGAATACTGAAGCTCATACAAGTGCTAAAATTTGCAAGGCTTCATCTTTCAAAGCCTGATTTATAGGTAATGGATTCATTATATAGCAGAGGAAGTTATAGATGCTTGCTTATTGGCTTTTGTCCAAGCCTGAGTGCGTGCAGACCCGGCCTTGGGCGGGAGGAATGGGGTGCTCCTGGCTGCCTTTCCAGGGACTCTTGTGGAACTGTGGCAAGAAGGAGTTTGGGCAGAACTGCTCACACTGCCAGTTTCCTTGCTTCAAGGCCTCCTTGGTGGCAGAGATGTGTTTTTGTTGATCAGTTGTTACTATACTCGTTGCTTGTCCGCCGTGATGCCCTGTGTGTCCGAAACAGAAAAAGGCAGAGAAAGGTATCTCGGTGAAAATCCCTAAAACGAGCATCCAAGCTTTTCTGTGTACAAGGAAGATAAAGGAAGCTGTACAGAACGGTTCCTCACCATGCTAAACCTGCGGGAAGAGGGGATTTATGGGAGTCACCCAGGGGTTTGGGAGTTTCGGCCATCACGTAGTACAGCTGCACGTGGCCCTTCCCAAAACCAAGCAAGTGGGAGCTGAGCGGAGGAAGAGGAGTTGGGGCCCAGATAAACCATCACTCTTTCTGTTTTGTTGTTGGGTTTTTCCTTTTGTAGAGTATCTCGATTACAGCATGGGTTTTGGTATGTTGAAATTCGCAGTGAAAAAACCACTTGTTATCTTTTGTTCCCTTAGGAGTCTCAGCAGTCCAGTTTTGGCACTGGAGAACAGAGTAAGTGTATTAAACTGCCTGAAGTGTGTTCAATGTTTGTGTTGTGATTCAGTGTGTTTAGTGTGTCATGCCTTTTAGAGAACGAAATTTTCCAGACTGGTCATAGAATGGAGTCAAAGTAAAGATTTCCTGTACTTGCTCAGGTTTTAACCTATAATTGATTTTCTTTTACATTCCTTATTGAGACCTAGAAACTTACGCCTGAGTTGTAAGGTTGCCACTGTCTTCTAGGGGGAAAAAGAATAGTATTTCTAATTTGTCAATGTTTCTAATTCTTGGAGAGATGCCTCCTGGGTTTATCTAACTGACAATAGTTGAGTACTAAAACAAAACAGCCTTCAAAAAATCCACATGCCTGCTGGGACACGTATTAGAGACCAAAACAGTGCTTGTGTTTATATTTCAGTAGAAAAAGCACATTGCAGTTTGGCTGTTGGTTTTCACTTTACCATTTGAAAATGGAGAGAGAGAACTGGTCAAGAACTCACACAGCAGTATGCTTAGCAATATCCTTGAATTTCTTGTCCTGGGATGTGAGACAAAAGCAGCTTTTCTTTCTCTTCTACTGCATGGCTGTTTTGAATATTACTGAAGTTATTAATTTGCTACAGGTAACATACCAGGTAAAATTGAATTAGATCTGTGCTGCTACCTTATGAAAGTCTTTCCACTCCCTCTTGAAGTGAATAAACAGATAAAATAGTGAAAAAAATGATGATTTATTCTTAGATATTCACAAGCAGCTTAATCCAGGCTCCTGATGCAGTGGGGAATTAAGGGAACGAGTTAAAACTTAATTCCATCATGTTAAAGCCTAGATTTAAGTTATAGGAGCCACTGATTTTTAGGTGGGTAAATGGAGAGGCACGGTTAGTCTAACGTCAATTTTGAACCTGGTTTAAACTCCTGTTGGAATTTTCTGGACAACTTTTAACAGCCTCAGTTCTTGTTTCTGTTGAACTCTGCAGTTTGCCAGAAATAAAGAAAAGGGAAGGAACCTCCCTAGCAAACTGCAAAGGAGGTTATATCCATGTGTAGTCCTATTGTAAGAATTGGTTTTGGAGTTTGATTTCTGGATCTAAGGACTGCTCGTCCGCCAGAAAGCTAAGAAGGGATGCTGGAACCTGTCAGAGCTTGACGGGCTGACTTATGTCCTGTATCCTGCATGTAGTAGGCAATAGAATAATGTGGATAGAAGCAGAACAATTTTTCACACCATTAATAACAAATTAATTACAAATAATTAATAACAAATTAAGAGTTTATTGTTTTAGACAGCAGTGATTTAAATAAATTTTTAGATTTTCCTGATTATTTGCTGTATTTAGTATTTTGTCTCTGCATGCACTTGCTTCTTCAGTCTGGGGGAGGTTGTACCTGGCATCAGCTAGTTACTACTTTCTCCTGCCTACTCAGCCATTCTTGTTTTGTCTGTGACTGTACTTCTGGCAGCCCGGGAGCAACTTATTTTGCTGACTGAATTCTCAACTGTGCACTTTTTTTTTCCTTCTTCTAGAACGATATAATCCTTCATCCAAAACATCCAACGGTCATCAATCCAAATCGTAAGTGGCCGTTGAGAAACGGGTTAAGTTTATCCTACTCCGTCTCTTCACTTCTTTTAGTTCTGCACATGGGCCCAGTGTTTTACTTTGTCAGTCCTGCAACTGGGAGAAAAAATAAAGAGCAACCAGGCTATTCTAGATGGCTCTGGTCACCTTTCTCATGCCTGAAAATCAGTTATGTGTTGCTGAAAGATTGTTTCCAAACTGTTATGTCCATGAAAGTAAAGGTTTACCAGCTGATTGCATGTTTAATTAAAGTGGCTGTATATTCTGCAAGCCTGTTGTTCTAGGTTGACATTTGTTGCATTTCAATCACTTTTCTAATTATGATCTTAAAAAAAATTATGCTTAATATTAATTTTACTATTTTAATTAATATTGATTATTTTACAAAATCATAATTGGAAGAGTGATTTCAATCTCATTAAAAAGGCATAAAGAGGGAGGTAAATGCATCTTTTGTAAAAGGATAGCAATGAAAACTGTTTCAGGAACTAGATTCTAGAAGCTGGTGTTTTTTGTCAAATCATCAGTAGAACTGCTGGACTGTGAAACATAGAAGTATTAGGGCTTTTAATACTTTCTTTTTTTTTTTTTTCCTTTCTCCAGATGTGAATCCAACCAGACAGAGTAAGATGTTTTATTTTTGGAATCAAAGATGTTTTTCAGTATGCACAAAGCCCCTGTACCCTGCTATATGTTTTCAGCGTGTTCCCTTATTTTTGGTGTTGGGAAAGAATGTGTGTATGAATGACTACCATAAATAATTTTGGCTTTGAATAGTAATAAAATAATTATGGCTTAGAGCCGTTGCACTGTTGCCACGAGATGGGAAACAGCCACTAGTGTTAGCTTTCTGGGTTCTGGGTGCAACAGTGTTTTTGGCCATTGTGCATAAGAACTTGAACACACACAAGTCGGCTCCTCCCGCGCTGTAAACTCTGCTAAATTTCCTTTCGAAATGCAGCAGAATGGACTAAGGAGTCGGAGTGCTAGAATCCTTATTCTTCTCTAATGAATGACTTAACTCACCATTCTTGAACCTTAAATGTTAGAATGGTATCTTGTGGGTTTCACCCACGCAGCCTGCTTCGTTGTATAAACAATAGCCTGTTGAAATGTAGAAGAATGCTTTGAAAGTAATTGAAGTACGTGGAAAAACTTGTCTCACTTTCTCCCTTTTACTTAGTATGTTGAAAGATGACTTAAAACTTAGCAGTAGTGAAGACAGCGATGGAGAGCAGGTACGTTCATCAGAGTTTCAGAAAAACATAGCGAGTGCGCTCGTGATTCAGTACTTCAGCAGCGTTCAGCATTCCAACAGCAAACTGGGCAGCTTAAGAGGAGATTTATGATCAAGAAACAAAAAGCAAATGGCATGTTTTTAGGCAAACCTCAGGTATTCCTAAATGTAAATTTGGGAACAACTACCTGTTCTCTTGAAATGGTATGCTTTTATCTAGAAAATCTTGTTTTACCAAGTTTAAATGGGCTTTCTCTGAACAGAAAATGGCAATAGAGAACTTTAAAGCATATGTGACAGTCCACCATTGACAGATAAAATCCTTCGTGTTCTGCCACCCCGGCTAAAGAGCACGTGGTGTGAATGTCTCTGCGCGTTAGTAGCTTGGGACTGTTTGGGATGATAAGGGGCAGGGAGATTGAGATGGGACATTAGGAAGAAATTCTTCCTGCAGAGGGTGGGGAGGCACTGGGACAGGTTGCCCAGAGAAGCTGTGGATGCCCCATCCCTGGAAGTGTCCAAGGCCAGGCTGGATGAGGCTTGGAGCAACCTGGTCTAGTGGAAGGTGTCCCTGCCCATGGCAGGGGATGGGACTGGGTGGGCTTTAAGGTCCCTTCAACCCAAACCATTCTGTGATTCTATGATGGGTGCCCCTTCGACTCCATGCATGCACATCCCCCATTCTTGAGTGCTTCTCCATTCCTCAGGCTCGGCCCTGTGTTTCCCAAAGCAGAATCTCAGGTATCAAATATTATGTAAAAGGAGAGTTTATTTGATGGTACAGTGGGACAAAGCCCACCTTGAGCTGGGTGCCTCCAGAGAGGGACCCTGAACAAAGGAATCCCTGGGCAATTACCCCCTTACAATCAGTGCACCCACCCTTCACATGTCTCTCTGGTTCAAGGCTGATTTCTGGTCTTCTAAAACCTTGTTGGATTCTTTCTGTCTCCAGCCAGGCCGTTGGCTGTTGTTACCTTGTCAAGCTGCAGCTTCTGCCCGTGGCTGTAGGCTTCTTATCTCCTGTTTGTGCTTCTTGTGCACCTGCCGCTCTGCCCGACTGACCCTGGGATAGGC
>NW_010270019.1:9785-26399 GCF_000690775.1 Eurypyga helias | reverse complement strand
AAGCAGAATCTCAGGTATCAAATATTATGTAAAAGGAGAGTTTATTTGATGGTACAGTGGGACAAAGCCCACCTTGAGCTGGGTGCCTCCAGAGAGGGACCCTGAACAAAGGAATCCCTGGGCAATTACCCCCTTACAATCAGTGCACCCACCCTTCACATGTCTCTCTGGTTCAAGGCTGATTTCTGGTTGTGTAAAACTTGTTTGAATTCTTTCTGTCTCCAGCCAGGCCGTTGGCGGTTGTTACCTTGTCAAGCTGCAGCTTCTGCCCGTGGCTGTAGGCTCCTTATCTCCTGTTTGTGCTTCTTGTGCACCTGCCGCTCTGCCAGACTGACCCTGGGATAGGCACGATTTAGCAGCAGCTAAAACATCAGCGTGTTATCGACGCTGTTCTCATGTGAAATCCAAAACACAGCACCGTACCAGCCGCTAAGAAGAAAATTAACTCCACCCCAGATGGAAACATGTCCAAGTGAAAGTTCACAGCTTGCAGCCTAAGGCTTCGGCAAATCCAGCTGTGGGTGCTGTTAGGAACAAACACCCAGTCAACCAAATCGCTCAGCATTCCGCTGCAAGCCCTGCGTCCTAATGCTGGGTGATTGACGCTGCGCCATTAATTCGGTTTAAACCTTACTTATTTAAACTGTGACTAGGATTTCTTAACAGCAGCACCTTTATTTTTATGGAAAAGTCTATGTCCCCTTTGTCATTATTAACTTTGTGCAGCTTTTGCCAGAAATAGCATTTAATGTGCAAAATTCCAAATCCCTGTAGGAGCTGTGCTACACAGCAGTAATCCACACTCCTCTCCTTTATTTTCTTCCTGTTCCCAGTTGTAGTACTTTATTTTCTTCGTGTGGAAGATTTGAGGTAGTATACTTGGTTTGTTAACCCCTAGAACTGTGGGCACCACAGCCGTAGCATTGTGAAATGCAAAAAGATGGAGAACGTGGTATTAGGGAGTGGTGGAAACAAGGCCTCTTGGAGCTGTAGGCAGAATATGTAGGGCTCTGAGACAACAGGTTCGTGGGGAAAGCTTGGGGAAAACTCTGACTTACTTTCCTTTCTGTATATGGAAAAGGCAGACTTTTAAACTGCTGCAAGTACTGAATTACGAGGGTATTTAGACTGAATAATTTTAAAAATGTAAAGGCTCCAAATGGATGCTTTGCACTGTAATTGTACCTACAATCCTATAGTAACTTCTGGAAGCTTTATGCTCCTCTTCTTATTTGCAGGACTGCGATAAGACGGTGCCAAGGAGCACACCTGGAAGGTAGGCATTCCCGGTGGGTTGCGGCACAGGATGTAGAAGGGGGATGTGCGGCGCAGTCAGCGCTCTTGACTTCATCTGGCTTCTAAAACTCACGTTTGTCTTTTCTCTTGAGTTAAAGCAAAAGATGTTGAGAATCTAATCTGTGTTTTAACAGAGTATGTCCTGCAAAATACGCTAACCACTTTGGGAAGGGGGCGGGGAACAAAGGTGGCTGGCTGTTTCCAGGGCGAACTGTTTTGGGTTATGTTGAATTTTCTAGTAAATGTTAATTAAAATATTGTATTTTAGTCTTTGTATTGAAAGGATTTTTAGAGTATATTTGTGCCTTGGGTAGTGTTTGTTTATTTTTGCTAATTTTTCTTTTTTTTGTTGTTTTCCCCAGTAATTCTGAACCTTCGCAGCATAACAGTGAAGGAGCAGATAATTCAAGGGATGACTCAAGCAGCCACAGTGGATCGGAAAGCAGTTCAGGATCTGACTCGGAAAGTGAAAGCAGTTCCAGTGATAGTGAAGCTAATGAACCATCACAGAGCGCATCTCCCGAGGTCAGCTGTGACATGTGCTGGGGCTGTCTTCATTAGCTTGGCATTAATCTTGAGTTTTGAAAGCAGAAAAGAATTCATAAAGTCTCAAACTGTTTAAGAAACAGTCCCCCTTCAGTACATGAAGGGGGTGACAAGGAAGCTGTGGGGGGACTTTTTACAAGGGCCTGTAGTAACAGGACAAGGGGTAATGGATTTAAATTAAAAGTGGGGAAGTTTAGATTGGCCAGCAGGAAGAAATTCTTCCCTTGAGAGGTTGGGGAGGCACTGGGACAGGTTGCCCAGAGGAGCTGTGGGTGGCCCATCCCTGGGACCAGAGAAGCTGTGGATGCCCCATCCCTGGAAGTGTCCAAGGCCAGGCTGGATGAGGGTGTCCCTGCCCATGGCAGGGGGTGGGACTGGGTGATCTTAAGAGTCCTATCCAACCCAAACGATTCCATGACTCTAAAAGTGAGGCTGACAAATGTGGGATCGCTCTGGAATGTTCTTTCACTGAAGTGCCTGCAGTTGGATATGGTGGCCATTCTTTATAGGAGCGTGCTTTTGATGTTTGACTTTGAGGTGATTTTTACCACCAGTTACCTGTTGGAGTGCAGAAATCAGGTAAAATAACAGTAGCCTACAAAACTGTGGGCTTTTAGTCTGGACAGCGATGGCAGCGTGTTGCCTCCATAGCAGCTGCTCCAGGGGAAGGAGAAATGAGCTGTTAATTGTACCGATATTCCCCAAGCTGTCTTTGATTCGTTATTTATCTCAGTTTTTTTTGGTGTACCTCTTGCTTTGGCGTGCAGCATAGTACAGCTCTCCCATGGGAAAGATGGAAGAAATGTGAAATGCTTTGCCTAACACTGGATTTTTAAATGTGTTTTTAGCCGGAGCCACCACCGACAAACAAGTGGCAACTGGATAACTGGTTGAACAAAGTTAATTCACATAAAGTGTCACCAGCTTCTTCTGTGGACAGCAATATTCCATCCTCTCAAGGCTACAAGAAAGAGGGACGGGATCAGGGGACAGGGAGCGGGTACACTGATCAAAGCGGATCCAAGGATTCGATTTCTTCTACACCGGGGCGAGATTCCAAACCCACCCAAAAGGGCTCGGAGAGCAGTCGCGGCAGGCAGAAATCACCTGCCCAGAGCGACAGCTCAACGCAGAGGAGGACTGTAGGTAAAAAGCAGCCCAAGAAAGCAGAAAAGACATCTATTGAAGAGCCTCGAGGAGGTCTTAAAATAGAAAGTGAAACCCCAGTAGACATGGCAACAAATATGCCTTCGAACAGGCATAAGGCAGCCACGAAAGGCTCCAGAAAACCTAATATCAAGAAGGAGCCCAAATCTTCCCCTCGGCCTACAACAGAGAAAAAGAAATATAAGGCTTCAAGCAAATCTGCCCAGAAATCCAGGGAATTCATAGAAACAGATACCTCATCCTCTGATTCAGATGAAAATGAGAGTCTGCCTCCTTCATCACAAACACCCAAATACTCTGAGAGCAATAGGACTCCTGTTAAATCTTCCATGGAGGAGGATGACAGCTTTTTTCGGCAAAGAATGTTCTCTCCTATGGAAGAGAAAGAGCTTCTTTCACCACTCAGTGATCCCGATGAAAGGTACCCGCTTATCGTGAAGATTGACCTGAGCCTCTTATCAAGAATACCAGGGAAGCCTTACAAAGATGCCGACGCACCCAAAGCGGAAAAGAAAAACGTGCCAGAGAAGCACACGAGAGAGTCCCAGAAGCAGCCATCTGACAAAAGTTCTACAAAGGGCAAAAGGAAACATAAGCAGGTGATTGTTTTGGAGGTTTACCTGTTGTCTCAGCTCCTTAATGCGTTGCTACTGATGTCATGTGTATCCTGGCAAGCCGGGTCAGTGTAGTGACTCTGGGCGGTTTAGGAGGCGACACACTGGTCATCCCTGTGCTGTTGGAGTAGAGGCTGTCTGCGTGTTCGTTTGAGGTGAAGAGGGAAAGGAGAAGGCTGCACCTGGAGGAGTATTAGTGCCGGAGCTCATGAGGGTAAAGCACTGGATCCTTAATGCCTCTGCTTCATCTGGCACCAGCCCCTGTTGCACTGCAGGCCAGCTCAGGCAGCTGATCCGGTGGAAAATTCACCTAGCCAAAACAAAAAAAGGGCATTTTTCAGCTGGATCAGCCCCTTGAACCAGTGAATCATGCAACAGCGTATTGCTAGGAGAGGGGATGGGACAGAAATGAGCCTGGGGCATGGCAGCAGCAGAACCCGTAATCTCAGGGGTGCTGCTTTAATGGGAGCAGAGGGATCTCTCCATAATGATATTTAATCTTTTCCAAAAAAAGCAATTCATCTTTTCAACTATGAATAAAATGCAGGAGTGCCTGGGGATGGGAATCAATGGGGGAGCTGAATAGAAGTAACACTCTTGGAGGGGGGAATTGTAGGAAGTAGTTGGTGGTGTCATTTGAAACTGCTTTTAGAAACCTCAGAACACGGTCTGTGACTGTAAGACGGACTCGGCGATCCAAGGAGTTTTTATAGATTTCTGGCTTCCCTGAAGTTAGGACTGGGAAGCCCTTGTTCAGGGATTCAGAAACTGCCATGCCACTCCGGATTTTATTCTGAACGGTTTATTTTGTCAGGAATTTGGCAGCGGTTGTGAGACTTGGTTGACATGTGGAATCAAAGGATTATATGACACCATTCGGAGAGTCCTTTGACTCTCCAGGGGAGACAGATAATTTCAGTTAGACCAATTTTCCTACTGAGCAACCTAAGTAAACTCGGTCACTTACTGAAATTAGTGTCGCCTAGGAGACTTGATATGTAACTGCAAACAGGGGTTTCTCCTGTTCCGTTCCTAAGGTTCCTATTTTCTCTGGATAAGAAAATTAAATGAGAAGGTAAGAGGGTGTTTTTGTAAAATTAGAACAACTCTGACCAGTACACTGACTAATTATTTTTTGCAAGTGTTACTGTACAATTCCTGACGTTCATGGGAATGCTCTCACATCTTCCAGTGACTGAATACACTGGCTTGTATGTCTTTGAGCACTTATCCCTTTCAGTCCACATTTGGAGTTAGAGCATTAAGGATCTGTGCAGAAAGGCAATTAAATTTAGGCTTTGTCCCAGCAAATAGTCTGGTGGATAATTGATTTGAAGCCTCAGATTACCCTGATGCTTGCTGGTACGTACCAGAGAAGATGCAAGCCTGTTTGATGCAACTAAAAGAAACCCACACTTTCCCCTGCCCCGGCAGTTTTGGGGTTGAGTGCTCTGTACACAACTCTCACCACTCGATTTCAATGTGTTATTTGCTCCTGTGCTTCCTTATCATAAAGCTCAGGGACGCGGCATCGGTTTAACAAAACCAAAACCTTTTGGGTCCATAAAGATGGGCCTTCTTTATGGAAGCCTTTGGCAGATTTTTCTGGTACTTCATAGTGTTAATATGTTTGTGCTAAAATGAGCAATTTAGCTGCTACTTCTTTTATGTGGGTTGGTAATTTAGAAGCCAGACTTTGTTTTTTGTTATATTTCAGTATCAGGGTCTGGTCAAATATTTGATACAGAGTAGATGCTTTAGGGAATGGTTTTGTGGTACACTGCAGAACGCCAGCTAAATTGTCTCTTAATGTAAAACATCATCACACAGTGAAGCTGTAAATGTGGATGTTTGCCTGCATGTATTTCTTGTTTGCTTTATTCAGAATGAGGATGAGAACAGAGCCAGCGAAAGCAAGAAAATGAAACTGGAGGAAAAAGCTCCATCAGGACACAAGACTTCCAGCAGCAGGGAGTGAGTATCTGGGCTGTGTTTTCAGCGCCGAAGGCTCAGGGTGATCAGGGGGAAGATGGGTGCCTATCTTCTCCTCCTCCCCCAGCAAGGTGTCTCCTCATTATTAATCAGTGGTAAAATTTCATTGCTGCTGACCCTTCAGACAGATTCACTTCAGATTTTCAACTGGTAGTTGGTGGAAATTAATTTCCATAACCAAAAACATTGCCCAAGGATAATTGTTTCACTTAAAGTAAGGTAAACCCTTGGGTGAAGGGTTGGCCTGTTATGGCATATGTGCTTCCTGGTTTTTCTCTGATACACAGTGGGGTTTGGTTTAGTTTTAGAAATGGGCTGCACATCTTGCTTCTTGATCTTGCAGGATCTGTTCTTTTAAATTAAGCCAGTCTGGTAATTGTCCATTCAGCAAGTTTGCAAACTGAGAATGAACTACTGAACTGGCATTGTCTGGGAGGCTGATGGGATTGAGGTTTGGATCCATGGATTTAGCCTCACATCTGCTTGATAGATTAGCTTAAGAAAAGTGCGAGTGACAAAAAAGCCAAGTAATACAGAATTAGCAAATCAGTAACATGGTTTAATACTTGTTATTTGCATGCTATTTCTGTAATTTCCATGCCTTTTGTAATAGTTATTGTGCTTTTATTTGATTTATTTCTTGGTCAGTGTTAATCCATAGGAAGGAGTAAGGAGGTTTTTTTCCACTGCCTTTTAGCACTCTGCTGTTTCAGATCAAGCAACTGAAAAGTCATAATTATATCATGGAAAATATTTCTGTATAATGAGTAATTGCCAAATTACAGACGTGTGAGAAGCAGCAGCACATCAAGTGCTAGAAATCCTGTTTGCCCATTCTGAATTAAGCACTGTCTTACTACTTGCTAGGAAGCAGATGTAGAACAAACAGATGCATCTCTACATTTACCTGTTATATCTGTTATTTCCTTGGTTGCCAGTGCAGTTACCCGAAGGACATTTAAATGAAACTGCATGATTTTGTAAAAATAATATGTAGAAATAATTATTATGGGGAGCCAAGAATAGCTAGCAGTAGTCCTCCGCAGCCAAGGTAAGAGCGTACGGAAAGGCTACGCTGAGAAAGCTTTCCAGTTTCCTGGGTTCCAGGGAACATTTATCTGGACCATCTTTTTTCAAAGCTGTTAGTCTGACTAGTCTGCAACAGACAGGCTGACGCTAACGCTGGCATTCATTTCTTACGCTGTAAGTGTTTGGGGTGGGTTTTTTTTTCAAGAACTGTTGCAGGGATGTGGTTTTATGGTTAGAACTTGTCTACTGTGTTTTCAGGTCAGAACAAATAAAATGGTGAAAATGAGTTCAATCTGGCTTCCTAGAAACCTAGTCACTGAGATGATTATTCGTCTTTTCCTCCATATTTGGCTTGCCAGCTCTAACAACAAAAATCTTGTTTGTTTGTATAAAAGATGGGTTTTTTTAGTTAAAATCTTTAAAAAATGTTTTGTGACCTTGGTTTTGTTGGTTTTAAGAAAAAAAAAAAAGAAGCAAACCCAAACCTGAATTTGTTCATTTTGTCCAGGTCTTCAAAGCCAAGTGCTGTTAAAGAGAAGGATTTACTGCCGTCTCCTGCTGCCCCAGTCCTGCAGAAAGATTCCAAGCAAGAACATGGGTCCCGGAAAAGGACGATCAGTCAGTCGTCATGCTTGAAGTCCAGCAGCAGCCTCAGCAAGGAGAGTAGCAGTGGCAGCAAGAGCAGCTCCTCTTCTAAGCAAAGGAAGACGGAAGGGAAGGGTTCTGGCAGTGCTAAGGAAACCAAGGTACAGGCCTTGCTCTGCAGATGCCTTCAGCCTGTGTCATTGCTCTGCAGTTTGACGTGCTCGGTGTGATCTAAAAAGTAATTTGCAGTTCAGGTTAAAGCATAGTTAGTTTTCGATTTGCGTTGTTTCATGTCGTAGTGCTTAGGTGCCTTGGAAGTCTCTAAACTAGGAAGTAATTTGGGAGAGGTTGTGGAATACTAATACTTATTTCTCTCAAATTCTTATGTTAATTAGTAAAATGTGTTTATTCTTCTGATTACAGACACTGCTTATTTCTTTTTTTGATTTGTTAATAGGAAATATGACTAGAAAGCTGTTTACACAACAGTAAATGGAACAGTGAGGTTACACTTGTCTCATCGGAGCAGATACAGATCTTGCCATGATTTTTTAAGGAGAGTGGGAGCTCGGTCCGTGCTCAGTACTAGGATGTGAAGCTAATACCTCTTATTTTATAGCTTTGTGGCAGCCCAGAAAGATGATATTAACTCCAGCTCAGGAAGGTACAGCACTTTCTGTGGTTAGAGAAAACATGGTTATAAAGACAGTGCAGAAAATGTTTTTTAAGATATTTAGGTTAGGGAGATACTTAGATGGTAAAATTACAAAATATTGTGGGATGATGGTTGCTCTAAGGTCACTAAATTGTAATGTGCATTTTTGTCAGTACATAGATGGGTGTTCCTGGACAGACATTAGCCTGTGAGGACATCTGAGAGTGTCTTGTTGAACACCTGGGATGAGCAGTTTCTATGGAACAGTATGTTGGAGTGGGAGGGATGTCACCTTTGTCTCTGCGATTCCAGCGTGTGCTGCTGCCTGCAAGCACCCTGCAGCAACGCCCCAAAGCCTCCGCCGGGCTGTGGGAACTCCAGGGGTTTAAGCAACTGTGAAACCTCGGGAGTTGGATTTGCAGTCTCTGAAAAGCTTAGAATCACAGAATGGTTTGGGTTGGAAGGGACCTTAAAGACCATCCAGTTCCAACCCCCTGCCATGGGCAGGGACACCTTCCACTAGAGCAGGTTGCTCCAAGCCTCATCCAGCCTGGCCTTGGGCACTCCCAGGGATGAGGCATCCACAGCTTCTCTGGGCAACCTGTCCCAGTGCTCCCCACCCTCTGTGGGAAGCGGGGTCTAAAAATGTTCAGGGAAGAGAATTGGTCTGGGGAGAAGTAAAGCAGCAAATAGCCATTAGCAATGGCAGAAAGCAGCATAGTCATCAGGGTGGAGTTCATGAATATCTGAGCAGGGAGACATGCTGTAGCACTTCAGATGCCCATACCAGACCATTCTGGGAGCCTGGCAGGGTTGTGCATGTTGGTGGCTGCGTAAGACGCTTCCAGGAACTCTAGATAGTGAATTTACCTTACAGGATGAGGCTCTGCCCTTCCTGTGTTCGTCAGCGTAGAAATGTCCCTAACCAGTCGTTAACTCGTGAGATGTGTATGATTTTGTGCTTCAGATATGCTTAGTCATGCCTTTCTTCACGTCGTATGTACTCTGTCTGTGTTGCCTGGCATGTTTTATTAGCGTTTCTGCGTTCGGCAGCGCACTGCTGTGCGGATCTGGTGCCTCATGGCTCCAGGATCCCGCTGATTAGCAATAACCTGGTCAGCGTCGGTTATGAAGTACGTCTACATAGATGGCCTTTGGTCAGGGTAGATCAAGAGAACGGGAAACACGTGAAGCTGGGGAGTTGGTTTATACTGTTTACCTACTGAGAACGGATTCACAGAATATTTTTGGTGTGGCTGGTCTCTCACCTGAATTGTAATGTTGAGCCGTGTGTAATTCAGGGGAGCACGGACAGTGTGTTGTGAAGGCAGCTAACTTCTCTCTGAGGATGATGCTTATCCTTCCGAAACATGTTTTTTTTTCAAGGCGAAGATGTTCAGCAGAGTGTGTTGTTGAGAGAGATAAGGAATTGTAAAAATATTTATCATTTCATTGTTCGTGTGGGAAAATAGGACTTAGAAACAAGGACTTGGGAGATTCAGGAAGGCATTTCCTGGAGTCAGGTACATGTAGAAAGCCTTGGCTGCATTCCTTCCTCTAATGGAGATCCGGGTGTATTAGGGCGAGGAGCTTGATTATAGCCTGTGTCGTCCTCGGTGCCAGCGTTAGGTGCCAGCCTCACGGGAGCCCCGTTACTGTCTGGGGTGCAGGGCAGCTAAAGCAACTGCAAAACTGACCTTAGTGCATACAGTGCCTGAAGTCACGGGAGAAATTTATACAACAAATGCTTTTCTGGAAGACAGAGAAGGTTTAACAGTTCCTTATATTTATTATTTGGCAACAATTTTCCTTTCAGGAGAAGACTGTGAACAGTTCATCAAACTGCCCTCCAGCGTCTGCTCCCTCTGTGGAAGGCTCCAAGTCGAGAAGAGCAAAACTCGTTTTTGATGAGAGGTAAGAACAGAAGAAGGTGCCTTTCCCTTTTGTGGGGCTGGGAGTGTTGGGGCATAGCCAACTCCCCGAGGAGCAGCGTTGTCTTGACACAGCACGAGAGCTGTGCGCTGTTCCTGCAGCGATGCGCTTGGCTGGCTGCTCCCCTGCCGCGTGCTTGGCAGGCAGCGCGGTCCTTGAGGAGCAGCTCCAGCCTGCCCTGCACCTTCCTGCCGAGCGTGAAAGGACCACGCAGTGGACTTTAAATAGCTCAGGGTTGTGCTGTTTTTAAATGCGGAGGGGTCGTTTTCACCTTACCGGGGCACTGCTGCTACCTGCCTGCCTGTCCTCCAGAGTCAGGAGGTGGGTCATTGCTGGTAGAGAGGAGCCTTTGGTTGTGAAATTCCAGATTCACGAGAACAGGATTGGGATTTAATCCTGTGGGGTCAAAGAACATATCCTGGAAAGAACATAAACCAGATATCTTACCATCTTGTGCAGACTTCAGGTTTCATTTATACCAGTTCGGCTCTCAGTGCAGTCTTTGCTCTTAAGGCGTTTCTCTTAGTTGTTCTTTAAATGCAACTTAGAGATAAAACTATGTTTATACCAAATGTAAAAGTAACTTCCTGGTAAACTCTTCAGAAGTGGGCAAGTGTGCTGTTTTTTGCTCAGTGTTTTTCTCCTGATAGTGTTTTCTTTCTTTAAATCAAGTGAATCAGAGCTCCCTGTCAGTCATTCAGGACAAAATTGTTTACGGGGATTTTGTAATTATCCCAAGACAAAACAGGGCCAAGAAATTGAGATGAGATGAAACATTTGAAAAAAGAAATCTGAATGTCTGTCGAAGTGTAGGAAGACACAGTGAGAGCAGCCTCCAAGGAACAGTATAAATGTGCTTCGGAATGGCAACGTGTTGTAACTTTATGGCTGTGACAGGAGTATTTTAGGGTTTCTTGGGCCTAGAACAGATTGAACTGCTTTTATGGGTGTAAAATCTCTTTACCTGTTTCTGTGGAATGGCATCATTTTCCCAAAAGTGGACTGTTCAAAATGTTGATTTCAAATACCTTTAGACAAGTAAGATAGGGTGGATGGGAGAATTTATTTCAGGCTTTAATTAACACATAGATAATACGTTAATATACTGAAATGTATAATTACACTTTTATGATTTCCTTCTGCTAATCCAGTCGTGAAAGTCATTCAGCATTGATTGTCTTGGGTTGCTAAACCAAAGCAATTAACACCTGACTGCATCTTGATTATTTTACATAATTACCACAATTTTAAATTATGTCCCACCCTCAGTAAAGCCAGTCCTGGAGGCGACGGATTAATTTGTCCTCAAATTTGGCATTTTTCTCCTCCCCCTGCCTCGGTTGTTGGTCAAATGTTTGGTTTGCTTGACTGTCAAATACATTGAACTTAACCAAATCACATGTACTTATCAGCTTGCTGGAAACACTGTTTTGGATTACCTGGAAGTAGAGAACTAACTTGAAACTATTTTTAGCAGATTTATCATACTGTAGCTAATCAATCTAGTTAACTATTTGGACAGCTTTTTCGACAGTTTCATCATAGTGTGGCTTCTCTACTTTGAGTTAGACAGGGAAAATAGGAAATTAGGCAACCTTAAACTGCAGTCATCAAAGGAAACGCAATGTGGGTGGGGCCGAGGCCATAAATGTGCATCCTCTGTTGCAGGACTCACTCAGCTGATCATTATTTACAAGAAGCAAAGAAGTTAAAGCATAACGCAGACGCGTTGGTAAGTACATCTTCAAGACTCATCCTCTGTTTGCACATTATTCTGGGCTCTGTTTACGGCTTTTGCCGTTCTGCTGCCCTTCTGTTCTGGAGCTTTCTTGTACCTGTGATTCTTGTCCTTAAAAGCTTTTTCCGTTCTCCTTAGTCTGACAGGTTTGAGAAGGCTGTGTACTACCTGGATGCTGTAGTGTCGTTCATTGAGTGTGGGAATGCATTGGAGAAAAATGCTCAGGAATCCAAGTCCCCGTTCCCTATGTATTCAGAAACTGTGGAATTAATCAAGTAAGCATTGCAAAGCGTATACAGAAGTCAAGTGGGTGGGAAGGAGGTCTGGGAATCGGAGCGTGTAGATTTTACGGAGTTTTGCCACCAACTTTTGAAATCTCCTGACATTCTCCCATAGAACTGGATCACTTAGCAGTTTGTTCCAGTTGCTGGGACTTAAAAGTGTTTTCATGAAGGTAGAGATCATTTCTGCCAAGGCTCTTGAAGTCTCTGTGACGCAGAACACATGAGAAGCAAAGTTATTCTGATTGCTGCCTAGTCAGCGTTTTGTCTGGGGTCTGAGATTGGCTCCTGAAATGGTGAAGACAGTTGAAAATAGAACTACATAAGGATGTCAGTGTTTTGTGACTGATAAATCCTGGAATGGTTTGGGTTGAAGGGACCTTAAAGTCCCCCCCAGTCCCTTCCCCTGCCATGGGCAGGGACACCTTCCACCGGACCCGGTTGCTCCAAGCCTCATCCATCCAAATGATACCGTAATCTTTGTTCTGTGGTTTCCTTGATGTCTTTGTAGATACACTATGAAGCTGAAGAATTACTTGGCACCGGATGCTACGGCTGCAGATAAAAGGCTAGCAGTGCTTTGGTACGTGTATTCCGAACATAGTGCAATGCACTGGTGAATTTCAGAGCTTTTCTCAGCCAGAAAAGCTGTGTTACGCTGTGCTGCCTCAGGGGCTTCTGAAGCAAATACATGAGTTTTCCCCTTGGCTGTACATAAAAATTAATGCAGTACATCTGATTACTGTGAATTGTTGACGAGGGCCAAGTCTTTGAAATCTCAGGGAGTAACAGCAGAAAGGAGGGGGCTCCCTCCCATGTTCTCAGCCAGTGATAGTCCAGATTTGGACTGGCTGTAAAGAATTGCCACTGGCCACCTAGGCCAACAAAACAGCTGCAACGAGTGTAGAGGGCTCGATCCAGTTGGTGTCAGGTGGGAAAGAAAGGGAAGGCCATGGCAGGATGTGTTAGACTCAGGATGTCCTGACACGGGTGAAAATTTGGGAGTTTAAAGGTGGTTATGGATTTCTTGGTTGAGTTACACCTTGAGAGCTGGCAAGGAAAACTAAAACCTCAGCTACTAGGTTTTTGAAATGCACTGTGTTGTGATAAAGCTGACTTTAACTGTTTGTTGTTCTGTCTTTGGACAGTCTGCGGTGTCAATCTCTGCTCTACCTAAGGCTTTTCAAACTGAAAAAGGAAAGTGCATTGAAATATTCTAAAACTCTGACTGAACATCTGAAGGTAATTGCATATGTCTCTTCTTAAAATATTAAAACCTAATCAAATTAAAGCTCTACGTCACTTAAAACTCCTGAATCCAATTTTCAGACTGCTCATGTGAACTGGGAATATACCCTGTTTAGAACTGGACCTTGGATTGGAGCTGTGTCGTTTAAAGCTGGGAAGAGACAGCGTGGCTGCCATAGCCTCACTGGTCCTAGCAAGATAGCTCTTTTCTAATAACCTGATCTGGCTTTTGTCTTCTTTAATACGTTTAGTAGGCTTCAAGGAGAATTTAAACATGTTTTTCTTGCTGCAGATAGCAGAACCTGAAACTTCACTCCCATGTTCAAGCTTAGGGGAGTGCAGGATCTGGGGGTGTGTTACATGGGCTGCAGCTATTCAGCTGTGAACAGAAGCTGCACCAGAGCCAGTTCGAATTCACATCCAAATTGGTCTTTCTGAACTGTTGCTGTTTGATACTTGGTTTTGATTACCCACCCTGCAGTGAATTTATCAAAGCACTTCTGCAGCCTCACTCGGTCCTTTATCTAGACTGAGATTTTCAAAGGAAGACGTGGGGGTATGCAGCTAACGTCACTGGGTTTCTCTGAAACTTCAGCTGTCGATGCTGAAGGCAACAGGCCTGTCGTGTGCTGGGCTGCTCGGATGCTTTGAGCTATGTGTATTGCTCAGTGCCAGTACCAACAGGTTCCTTCCTACCAGTGGGCTGAAAAAACCCAAATCTTTTCATGAGAGTCAGTGGGATCTAATGCTTAGAAGGGAGGACTACTACAGTCCTGAATATATTTCGTGACCTTCTTTGTGTTGCTAAAAGAATCCCTTAATTTGTGTTTTAGTCATTGGTAAAAAAGGATATTTTCCCAAATTTGAATTCACTGTGATAGCTTTCAGGATGTTGGTTATTGCTTAAAAGAAAAGCTATAAAAATAAATTTGATCAAAAAGAACCCATTAAATAACCAGATAAATTATGACTAGTTAAAGTATAAACATAGATCAAGTGACTAATTTCTTTTTCCCCACACAGAATTCCTACAATAATTCTCAAGCACCATCACCTGGCATGGGAAGGTCAGTAGTCAAGGCTGATGCCTGTACTTCTCAACTTATAGCCAGATTTCCACACAAACTCTGTGCCTGAAGTGCTCAGAGAGTAGCTTTCCACTCTTTGAAGTGTTGGGGTGATTTGTTGCAAGGCTTTGATTCAGTTGTTCACGTAATTATTTGGATAAAGGGTCCGGGTCACCGCTGCTTGCGATAGTTCTCTGCAGGGAATTTGTTGGGCAACGCCGTGTTGCAGGAAAAAGGTCAGAGTTCCACTGGCACCCAAGTCACTGGTCTCAGTGAATTTTGTTGGGTTATTTGCCCAGAGAAGCTGTGGATGCCCCATCCCTGGAAGTGTCCAAGGCCAGGCTGGATGAGGCTTGGAGCAACCTGGTCTAGTGGAAGGTGTCCCTGCTCATGGCAGGGGGGTTGGAACTGGATGATCTTTAAGCTCCCTTCCAACCCAAACCATTCTATGATTTAACGCTTTTTCCCTCAAAACAGTAGCTTTATTAAAGCCGCAAGCCCAGACGGCTGCGAGTACTTTCCCGGGCGCGCGGTTCCATAGTAGAGCAATTTACTTCCATTCTTTAAAACCCAACAGCCGACCTCTGATAGATCACTGTGAGTTTTAGGGAGAGCATTTCAGGTTTGCCTCATGTTACCTGGAAGTGTAATGTGACAGAACAGTTACCATGCAGTTGTAATGGTTTCGGTTTTAATCTTTAAGGTTCAGTTTATTTAAACAATGAGTTTAAGCCTCTATTGAATTAAAAGATGCTGAGATCTGGGGTTAGGTTTTGGCTATGAAACGAAAACGTAAGGGTTGAGGATTCTCAGCACTTCATTTATAGGGCAAATCCTGACTTCTTGATGTGTAAAGTGGGAGTGCTTTCGCAAGACACCCCGAGATGTGGGAGGAGGGGTCTTAGAGGGCATCTTGCAGCATGAAGTCCATCTCTCTCTCTGTTTTACAACGGAACGTTTTCCTTTGGGTAAGCAGCAAGCCGGTCAGCATGCCGTCTCCAGTCTCTCCAAAGCTGTCTCCAGGGAATTCAGGAAATTACTCTTCTGGGGCGGCCAACCCTTCAGGGAGCGGGTCTTCGGTGACGATCCCCCAGAGGATCCATCAGATGGCAGCCAGCTACGTCCAAGTCACGTCCAACTTCCTCTATGCCACTGAAATTTGGGACCAAGCCGAACAGCTGTCTAAAGAACAGAAAGGTAGGAGCTGGCACACGTGGACTGTACCGTCAGATGTAACAGAGTGTGCTGAAGGGCTCGGAGGCTTTAAATTTTGGAGTGGCAGTTAATGGTGCTCAGGATGCTTAACCAGGTCCTCTGCGAAAGGAAGGGGGAAGGTTACACCTTGGATTGCAGTGATGGCCCAGCTGGCTGTCTTGGTTGTCAAGGTGCTGTTGGAGATGCAATGTTTCCTACCAGCTGTGTGTTTAGAAAGAAAAAACCCAAATCTTTGCACTTCCTGTAAAATACTCAGTGTAGGAAGAGGAATTTGGTACCTTTCCCTTTCTGGAATTCTTAAATGAAATGCACGTTCGAGGGGGAAGGCCAAGGAAGTCTTGCCACGGCTTAACCGTACTCTAATTATCCTTATCAATCAGTCTGCCTCAAAAGAGTGAAGTAGGTGATTAGAAAGGACCGTTTGCCTTCCTTCTCCCATCATCGAGCCGTCTTTCTTTTCTCCTGTCTGTCTTAATCCAAAGGTTCGTGCTGAAAAGGAGGGGAGTTGGGTGGGACGTTTCCCATGCGGCCGCCAGCGTGGAGGACTCTGTGCACAATGTAACTTGTGTTTCTGTTGTTTCAGAGTTCTTTGCCGAACTGGATAAAGTTATGGGCCCTCTGATTTTTAATTCGAGCATTATGACAGACCTCGTGCGTTACACCCGTCAGGGATTACACTGGTTGCGCCTGGATGCCAAGTGACGCTTCGAACGGAAGGAACGGAAAAGCAAACACATCTTTCTCGCTGCCTCTGATTTATCTCCACAACACTGTGTCATGTCAATAAGGAAGACTGCCATAACACATGCTTAGTTGACACTACGAGCAAGGAATGCTTTCACACGTCTCCCATCCTCCTTTGTCTGTCGTCTTTTTACCCCACATCATCTGGTTAATGGACTACTTCAGTATTCCCGTTAAGTTATTAAAATGTTTTAAAATTTGCTACATGTGAAGGTATAGTTTTGCTGATCTGTCGTGGATAGATCATTGGAATTCCAGTCGTAATACACAAACAGTCAGTTTAAATCCTATTTATTTTAAATTTTTCCTTTTTTTTTAATTTTAATTTTGAAAAGCCCTTTTTGGGGGCAGTTTTTAGCTATTTCTTCCCTAAATTTACCCTTTTGAGTACTTAGGAGAAAATAAACATAGACACTTTATTTAAGTACTTTGTGAGCTTTGTTACTCTGTAATGTCTTGTGGTGGTAGAGCCTGTAAAAGGAACTAGGGTTGGTAGGTTCTAACG
>NW_010270019.1:8026-9754 GCF_000690775.1 Eurypyga helias | reverse complement strand
GGGACACCGTAATTTTCATGCCTACGAGTCAGCTAAATGACAACTACAGATTTATTATTGCAGAATTTGTACTAAATAGAAAAGTTCCAGATATTCTTCTACGTATTGAGATACTTTGTTTAAAAGAATTATAAAGAAATTTATATGGAAAAAGTATTTAGCTGGATCTGGCTTGGATTGTTTTCAGGGCAGTTTCAGAGCATTGATTAACACTAGAACGATCACAAAACATTACAGTGATTTGCGTTTAATGTCATCTCAGAGTAATGGTGTAGGAACGATCTCCGGCCTGATGGGTGCGGCGCGTGCAGGAAAGGTTTCTGAAACGGACAATCTCGTGCTTTCTTGCATCTCCTCGTTTAAAACACGTTTTGGTTTCCTTGCTTGTCATATTATTTTTATTGGTTTTTTTGACACTTACAAGAATGAGTGAACTTTGTGGTTAAGAAAAACCCAACAATAGGTAAATTCCTACCAGAACTGTCATTTGCATCTTTTCCATTGACTGAGAAACCAGGAATCTTAAGTAGAACCGGAGGTCCATTTTTCCCTCTTAGGGTCTGATAGGTGATGGACACTACAGGATGACAGTGCAACAGCCGTCGTGGGGTGGGGAGCACACCTGCTATTACAGGGAAAACGACTGTTTTACGCAGAACGGATCGAACACTTGGATTTACCCCGTGTTAATGAAGGTCCCGTTAATGTCTGGAGCAGAATACTTGCGAGGGAGCGGCTTGGTGCAACCGGAGTGGGTCGTGGAGTTGCAGGTGACCGCTCCCAAAGTGTAAACCAAAGTACCTTTCCACGCAAGGTGCTTGTCTGAGTCAAAGGTTTCAAATGCTACTGCTTTCAGTATTGCTTAGTGCCCCTAACATGTCTGGTGTGCCTTATGCCTTACTTTTAGATGAAGATTTTATGAACTGTTTACAAGATGTCTTACAGCAGGACCAGGTATACTGTATGCAGTGGTCTTCTGCAGTACTTGGGTAAAATTCCATTTCCTTTTTAAAAGTACTCGTGTCTGTCACAACAAAACTTCTCATTGCGGTGGTCTCCTTTGGAAGAGTCAAACTCTGAACCCTTTGGAGTGAGATGGTGGAATGCTGCTTCGTTTTTCTCTCCCATTTAACCCTTTGTTCTGTACCGGATATGAACGTGCATGTTCAGGAAAATTATTGCACTAAATTTTTTTGTGTAGTTGTAGTTAAGTGCCAAAATCACGGCAACCTCGAGAGAAGGAATAGAATTCTACGCTACTTAGTACTGCAGTATGTCCTATGGGCTTTAAGAGTTTAGGAGTTTTGCAAATTAGTAACCTACTAAAAGGTAGCTGCATATTCGTAGAGCTTCCTTTGCGTTCCAGCGTGTTTTGTACTTCCAGAAAAGCTTTGCTACGTCCGAGTTGAGACATGGTTGACAGACCTGGGACTTTTTCCACGATAGCCGAATTTCCTCTTCAGGTCTGTCGGAGCATCCTTTTTATTGAATCACTGTGCAAGGTCACGTTTCTGTTCGCGTTTGCCGTTCGAGACAGAGCTCCGTACCCTCAGCCTCCGCGTCTTGGTTAACGGGACACTGTCAACTCTGTTTCCCTTCAATACTCTGAAGTGCCTAGCACGCTTTTGACGCTGTTTAACAAATACCTTCGTACCCGTTGCGTTCACGGTTTAGTTCTGGTGTAGCGCTGCACCAGCCAGCATGGCTGTTCTTTGGCTTGCTCCTTTG
>NW_010270019.1:6235-8015 GCF_000690775.1 Eurypyga helias | reverse complement strand
ATGGTCTCATCTCTGGGAATTTTTGTTTTCCTTAACTCGAGTCCCACAAATACCTTTTGGTGTCACGTGAAATTGGTCTCTGAAAAATGTGTCGCTTATCCCTAAATCGGTGCATCTGAAAAAAGAAATGGTCTTCGACTGACCGGGAGACTTTCTACGTCGTGTCGAAATGTGGCGCTGAACTGGTCGAAAGCGTCCCGCCCCAGGCGAACGCTGCGTGGTAAAATCCCCCCCCCCCGTGCTTTCCCAGGTCTTCTGTCTGCGCGGGAGGTCCACGCCGGTCTTGTGAACGGGAAAAGAACCGCCTTACGCGCCTGCGGCTGTTTCACACGGATCCGTTTGAGCGTCGCCATCCCAGAAGCGTGTCGTAATTTGGGACTTAGCGTTGTTTCTGAGAGAAAAGTTAGGTACTTTGTCAGATTTCGCAGCTAAAAGCCACAAAGCGAGTACTCGTAGGCTTCCGCCCCGCTGTCAAAGAGCAGGCGGGCGGTCTGGACCTTCCTCTGCGCAGCGGCAGGGGAAGCGCGTCTCGCTGTAGCCCTCGTGCAAGTCGCACTGACGAGGGAGCCCCCAGCTCCTGGCTTCCTCAAGGATTCCCTAGATAATTCTGTACTGAGTACATATCAACGCCCTAACTCCCGAGTCCCTTGCGGAACGCGGTCCCAGTTGGCGAACCTTAAGAACGGTTGAATCAGACTAGGCTTGCTCAGATGTCAGCGGTCAAGCTTGCCGGTTCCTAGGGGATACGGTGCAACCATTTATAATTACAAACGAATCTTCAGGACACCAGAGTAGAAACAGCCCGAGGCTTTTATTTTGATTTGAAACTATTAGCCATAAAGCGGAGCATATGGATGGCTCCTCTTGGCTTTTGATGGCAGTATGCAATTTGTATTGTATGTGTCTTTTAAGATATATGTATATATATATGAACTCAGTCTGTCCAAAGTATATGTTATACTTGTTTTTAGATTATGGTGCAACTGACTATATTGATATATTATTTATTGAGTGCTGAATCGCCATCTTACTGGCGAGAAATCTCGCATATTATACCGGAGTGCAATGTATATTCCTTTAGATTGCTGAGGCTTGATTGCTGTGATCACAAAAAACGCCCTGAAACGTATTTATGAACGGCCCCGACATGCAGAGAGTCAGTTGGTTATGGAAACAGTGTAGCGCTTGCCTGGGGCAAGTAAAATGAAGCCGTAGGCAGGTGATTCCGTGTTTTGCCAAAACGGCAAAGGGCTGGAGGGAGAGACCACCTTGGCGGTGTCGAACGTGTCGCTCGCCGAGCAGGTGTTGGCTGTCACTGCAGCGCGTGGTACGGAAGGGCCTGAGCAAGTCGAGTTTGAATTGCCCACTGGGGAGGAAGCAACTTCCAAATTTCCTAGGTTTCTGACAAGTACTTTGGTCAGGGTTTATGAATTACTCCACCCAATGAATCAGTGTTACGGAAAACCCCGGGTTTCCCAGCAGCAACGTTGATGCTGAACACCTGAAGGTCTCCGGAGCAGCCAAAGCTTTCGCTAGCCAACTCCGACAAATCCAGAGCTGTCCCAGGAGACACATTTCCGAAGTAGGAGAGTTTTGGTAAACTCGAACAATCAGGGAATCGTGGCGTGTGTCCAACTCCGTTACTTTTCGAGGACTTGGTCTCCGCTGCGGCGATGCCGTGTGACAGCGGCGGCGTTGGGGCGGGGGGAGGGACAGGTCAGCTCTACCATCGCGGTGTGAGCAGGGCCGAGCCGCAGCTCTGGGATGTGATTCCCAATGC
>NW_010270019.1:0-6183 GCF_000690775.1 Eurypyga helias | reverse complement strand
GGCATCGAGCTGCCGGAGGGTCTCTTTCCGGTGACGCTTCGCCCGTTCCCATCGCGTCTGGAAGCGTGGTGGAAGCGTCGCCCGTTCCCGGGGCGCCGTTCCCGACCCAGGCAAGGTGGGATGCGGCGTTCCCGGTCGTCGGTTTTTATACGCAGCCCTAGTAGTCGAGGGAGCTGGGTGCCCGGTCCTTCTGGTTTGGGCTGTGTTGGCATTGTACGTGGGAACGCTCGGCCCCGAGGAGCAGGCGTGACTCCTGCAAGCACAGTTCCTGACGTTTGTATCTGGTCCCCCTCTTAAATTGTTTTAAGGAATTTTGTATATGGAGGATAAAGTGCTTATATATTTATTAAAAATCCTTTATCTTATTTGAGATTATTATTTGGTGAAGAAGGGTGTTTTCTTTTGGGGGAGGGCTCGGGGGTGGGGGAAGGTAACTCTTAACCTGTCACTTATAAAAGCAGCCCTTACAGCAGCCCTTACTAACCATACGGAAAGGTACTGTTAGTAACTCATGGGACGTCTCTGGTTTATGCTTCGTACGTGGCAAGTCCATGTGTTACGGTTTTGTTTCACTCAGAATATTTAGGCATCTGTCTTCAACCAAAACCTGTGGGGGGGGAAAAAAAAAAAAAGAAAGAAATTACAAACTGTGATTTTATTTGTTGCAATACATTTGAAATTTCAAAGGGTACTTTGGGGCTCAAAATTAGGATTTCTAAGTCAGTATGTGCATTTCACGTAATAAAGCTGTTAATGGTGAGCAAAGTATTATATACTAACTAGATTTTTTCCACATCTGTATAGTATATTCTATGTATTTTGTGGTATTGAGATTATAGAAAGTTTAGTGTCCGAAACATGCGTTTAATGTGTATTTTTAAACAAATTTATGGCAATTAAAATATTTGGAGAAAAGGGTATCACATTTCAATTTGTAAAGATCTTTTTAACTACTGTGTCATTAAAATGCTTTGTACAATGCAAAACTGTAACTGGAGAAACTAAGTTTAATAAATATCAAATAGATTTTCTGTATTAAACCTCAGACCCGCTGTGCTCGTGTCTCTTGCGGGGGGGCTTTGCCCTCCCCGGGCGTGACGGTTTGAAGCGGAGTTTCCTTTTGGGAGCCGGGTGCTCCACGCGGAACAGAAGGAAAGAGCCGTTCCGGACTTTGCATCCTCGGCTTGTTGGTGTTTGGCTGATGGGAAGCAGCTTTGTTGCTCTCCACCCTCTGGGTCAAAATTTGGATTTTGATCAACTTGTTTTAAAACAGTAGGTGCTGCAGTGGCACAAGTCGATCTAGGACATCTATTAAAGTAAATTTGATTAGAAGTAATTAAAAGTAAATACTTTTCCATGCAGTTATCACTGGGTGCCTGTGGGATATGGGAATGCTGTCAGTATTATCAGTCTGTTTGCTCTCTCTCTGTAACAGGCCTTTATCTGGAGTGCTGATAAGAGTTCAGCTGTTGAGACTGAGGAGAGACGGAAGCCTGATCTACTTTAGGCACTTGCCAGGTTGAAGGATAAAGGTCTAAAGTTCGGTCTGAAGTAAGTATTCCTGCCCAAAACGCCTGATGCGCCCTCACCGTGCTTTTTGCTTGCAGGATACAAGGAAAACCAAGGTGGTTTGTTGAATATAATTGTTTAATTCACACCTTAGAAAAAGAATCCATTACAAAAAGCCAAAACGAGCAGGAGAGGCAGAGTCCTTTTATTGAGCTTGGCCAGAGTCATCCTGAAGCGTGTGCCGCGGCCGCGCAGCCCTGCTTAGGGTTCTCGAGCTCCTCGAAGTCCTTCTACCAGCTCGTGTGACAGACGTGTTAGACACACGTATTGCTTGGTCCGCTGTCCTGCCTCTTGCACGGTCAATAAATACCTCGCGAGCGGGGGGAGCGGGAGCGGTAACAGTGACGGGCGCTCTTCGTCCCGACGGGTCACTCGGAGGCTGTTCGAAGGAAACAGCGGTTCTTCCTGGAAAACAAACCCCATCAGGCACTGCCGGCTGGGCAGGGCTCGGACACACGCCGGCGGGCACATCCTTAGCAGCGCAGCCCTTGCCCGGCTGTTGGAACAGCGCTCACGTACCCCCGCGCCGTCTGACCCCCCTTCAGCTTCACTTGTTTGTCCTGATTCGCTGTGTTCTTTGCTTTACACCACAGCTCCCGACGCACGCTACCCGGGGCTGCGTGGCCGAGATTCTACACAACTGGAATCCCTTCCTGCCTGTGTCTTCCCGCAGCTGCTGTTCCAGGTCACCCGTGTTGGTTGGTAGGAGCAGGTGAGGAGTTTCACACGATGTGGAGAAGCAGCTCCGCTCCCCTGTCCTATTACATTTACGGAGAGTCGCAGACAGAGATGCTCTGCCCCGTCCCTATTTGCTCTCTGCTGAGCGTACAGTAGGTGCCACGCAAAATCGCCTTTCGGGCACGACGTTGTAAGTTTAACTAATCAATTGAACTGTGTGTGGTTGGGCGGTTTGTTCGTGTCTGGTGTTCCTCAGAGTGGCGTGGCTTTTGGTACTCCGGCTGATGAACCGTGACCTTCAGTTACCACCTTAAGGGGGACTTTGTACGACGGCCGGGAGTGACAGGGCAAGGGGTGACGGGTTTAAATGGGAAGAGGGAGATTGAGATGGGACATCAGGAAGGAATTCTTCCCACAGAGGGTGGGGAGGCACTGGCACAGGTTGCCCAGAGAAGCTGTGGATGCCCCATCCCTGGAAGTGCCCAAGGCCAGGCTGGATGAGGCTTGGAGCAACCTGGTCTAGTGGAAGGTGTCCCTGCCCCTGGCAGGGGGTGGCACTGGGTGGCACTTTGGTCCCTTCAGCCCAAACTTCTATGAATTTAGGGTAAGACAGTGATTTTAATTAACAGCTTGGAGCAACCTGGTCTAGTGGAAGGTGTCCCTGCCCCTGGCAGGGGGTGGCACTGGGTGGCACTTTGGTCCCTTCAGCCCAAACTGTTCTATGAATTTAGGGTAAGATAGCATATGTAATTAACATATGCTTTAAAGTCAGCAGTAATGGCTTTACAAAGGATTAATTTTAAGGTGTCTTAAGTGATTACCTAAGGGCTGCCTAGAATCCTGTGTTCTTTTTTGCAAAGAGGTGATTTGGGCTTGCAAGGAAAGGACTTAGGCTTGTAATCGAGGGCACTTGGACTCTGCTCTGTTTGCATTGCTTACAAAAGAAGTCTGAATCTATTGCCCCATCCCTGTTCCTGGTATCTTCTTTATGCTCAGAACTAAGCCCACATCCCGTTTGGGTGAGACTGAGTGGGAACTTGCTCTACGTAACACGCTGCGAAGTGTCGCTGAGCCTGATGGTTGCCGGGGCGAGTTACCTGCACAGCATGGTAATGCATTCGCTGTTATCCCTGCACGAGGCTCCGATGGGTCTCAGCGAGACTCCTCTCCAGAAAGGTGTCATCCGCCTCTGCCTCGTCAGTCGGGGGTGCAAGGAAGCACAGTGCGTCTGAAACAGAGTCGGGGGGCGACTGTCAGCACCACGCAGCAGCGGCGGGCGCCTGGTCGTTCGTATGCTGAGGTCAGCAGTTAGGTGAGGAGCTTGAAATCTTTCTCGTTTCCAGATCACAGCACGCCCTGTTACGGGATAATTGCTGTGTCCTCACCCCAGAGAAGTAGGGAGTATAAAAATTAACTATGTTCTTTCATCTTCTTGGGAGGGCAGGTAGAATCGCTAAGTTACGTCTCGGAGTAACCCAGGCTTTTTTACGATGCCGAACCCTCTAAAAGAGCCCTCCTGTCGGCTCCAACTCCTGCCAGCAACCCATGCAAATCACAACAGCTGCTATTAGCTACGTGACCGTTTGAATTAGCACTGGAAGAAGTTGTATTTACCTGGCTGAGCAGCAGCGAGCAGAGCAGGAAGACTGCCATCATTTTCCAACAGCGCATCTTCACGGGCTGAGCTGTCCCTTCGGCCGTAGGACCAGCCTTGGGCGGAGGAGGGAGGAAGAGCCCCAAATAGAACTTCCCAAGCTCCAGCTAGATTTTTATAGACTTCATTCTCTTATCGTTGCATCAGCTGTCAGTCATTACAGGAACAAAGTTCATTTCGGAGCAAGAGGGAATTACTAAGTTAGTGTCTGCTGAAGCGATCTGGTTCAAGGCCTGTCTCCCTGGCTAATCATTCACCCTCCTTCCACTTGTACTTTGGCTGCTCAGGTTACCGGTTGTGCCAACTCTTCCTTTTCTCCAAACCTACCCGACACGTTACCAGAACTCCGCTGGGTATTTGCGAGCAAAAGGGTGGTTGGCCCAAGGTATTATGGTAAAGATCAAAAACCTTACCCTTTCCCGTGACACTCCCAGTGTGTGCCGCTCTCAGCCGGTCGGCTGGGGGTAAGTATTGTCTTTCCGAGCTTATTTGGAGTGGAAAGTCACGCTTTTGATTCTGCTCCTTATTCTTGGTACACGAAAGAGGCACGAGGAGGCCACTTAACCTTCCTTCTGTGCACGTGGGAGTTAAAAAGCGGGTGTAAGGATTTTCCAGGTGGGTTTTGGAATGCAGAAATAACGTTAGGTGTGAGAATCAAGAGAGCTCTTCTTCCAAGGTTCCTAATGCGTAGCTGAAGGTGATAACCCCTAGAGAGCGCATCCCAAAAGAGGGATTGCGGCAAGGATTTCCTGGAGCTGAGCTGCTCCGTGTGGCAACGCTGCCGTGTCGTTAGATGAGCCGTCTCCGCTGCAGTCCGCTTCGCCTGGCAGCGCAACTCGCCGTTAGGGGGATCGGCCGTGCCAACAACCCCCGTTGACATGGATGGGCAGTTGGCAATTCAGAGGAGTCTGGATTTTTCCCACTGGGAAACGAGGTTGCAGCAGCCTGGAGAAAAGACCGAGAAGAGCCCTCTGTCCCCTCATCTTCGCCGCCGCGCTCTCGGCTCACAAACACGGGGAGAAGCGCATGTCGAGGATGACCAGTCCGTAAATGGACCCTGGGGGTACTTGCTGCTGCTCCTCCCCGTGAGATCCGTGCCCTGGCTCCCACATCTGCCCCTGGGATCGTGATGCCGTATCTGTCAGGGACAAGGATTCTGAGGCTGCAGAGTAACATCGGGAAGACTGATTCACTCGAGTCAAGTTGGCATAAGCTTGGGAGCAGACTGGGTTGTTACTTTGAGTAGGAAAACACTGGAACAACGAACCCCGTTTTAGCTGAAGTGTCAGTACAAATCTGGAAGATTTCTGTGATTGCTTAACGTGGAGGCACAAGTGCCAGCGTGGAAGGCGAGTTGCTTAGATTAAGATAATGCCATGCTGTCAGGTTCCTGTCTGCGATTACCCCTTAGCCCAAACCTCACTGGCATTAAACAACAACCCTGAGCATTGATTCGTCTGCTGCTGCCATTGGAAAACTGTTCCTTTCCAACGGGGGTTCTTACGCTCCTTCCTCTGCCCCGGCGGGAGGAACCCAAACCCTTCGTTACTGCACCTTCCTGGGTCATGTGGAGGGAAGGGAACGGGACAGTAAATCGTGGCATGTCCAACAGCTGAACTGCAAAGTTTTATGTTTGGCTGTGGATTTCTCAACTGTTTTTCCCATGAAATCCTCTCTTTGCGTGCACCTGAGGTTGGATTTCCGCTAATTCCGCTAGGCAGTGGTGTAGAACAGGGAAAGGGAAACCAGCAGGAGCAGCAGGCTTGAATCCAGCTGCGGAGCACGGGATTTGGAGTGACAGCTCCTTCAGCTGGCAGCAGTGCCCTCCCCAAGTCGTTTCTGGGCTCTTTTGCCCCCTGGTACTTGTGACGATACACCAGAGCTGCGGTGTGTCCTCTGGGCTACGAACAGGGGCAGCATTTCCCTTTCAGGCCACAGTCTGTTCACTCTGGGCAAGAAACTGGGGCGGGAAATGGAACCAGCGGTGTATGGGAGTCTGGCACACCAGTGGAATGCCACAGCAAAGCGGCAGCTGATCACAACAACAACAGAAGAGACAGAGTGTTGCCACTTCCAACATTGACCAAGGGGAGAACAGAAATGAATTGGATGACTGAGAAGTTTTCAAACCCCTTGTTTAGATGCTGAAATACCCCCCGGCCGAGCTCCCAAACACCCCGTCTCCAGCAAGAGCCACCCCTGCAGGCAGCAGGTTCTGCGTCCGTCTCCCTGCCCGGCAGCTGGGCCTGAGCGCCGGGCGGCGGCGGCATCGGCAGGGCCGG
>NW_010270018.1:61288-64852 GCF_000690775.1 Eurypyga helias | reverse complement strand
ATTCTATGATTCTATGAGATGTGATATTATTGTTTTACTGCTATTATTCTGCATGCTGCCTTTAAATAGATAGTGTATGGATTGGGAAAAATGTATGCCAGAGTTTGGTTTTGGACTAGAACAACAGCTAGCCAACTGTTCTTTCACATCCAAGATCAATTTAGACTTGATGGCAGCCCATTGCTGGAAGTAATGCAGCTCCATACTAGTTATGGAGAAGTCCAGCTAGGACATTTGCATTACAGTCCTGCCCCCAATTCTATTGTGAAACGGTAATTACTGCAAATAGTGCACACTCCTATTTAAGCTTAGTGCTTTCCAGACAGTCAGCATGAACAGCAACTCTCACACATTATCAGAGCATGAAACGTATTCAACCTTCCAATCCTGACAGCTTGCACCAAGCTCTCTCCAGCCCCAGCTTAAAAACATGTATCGGGTGGGAAAGCCAGGAAAAAGAAAGCAAAACCACTGCTGTTCTACAAGTCCTTTGAGATCACAGGCAAATGGTGCAAGTCAAAGCCCCACACCTCAAGACTTCACCTCAGAGACTAGCTTTATGAGAAACCAACCTGGCCTGAAGTAATGTTTGCACCATCCACCACTTAAGATGTGCCAAGCACTACTTGGCCACAGCTGTGACTCTAAGTCAAAATATCTCTTACTTGAAAAAAAAAAAAAAAAAAAAAAATCTTTGACTTACAAAAAGTAAGGGATTCCAGATGGTATAACTGTCAAGGCAGATCAGTTTCTGATCCAGTTCCAGCTACCCTGACAGTATTGTCTTTAATACAGATGCAGATAAAAAAAGACCAGAAACACAAGAAGACAGACAAGATTTGAATTTCAAATGTAACGTTCTCTCTCTTTTAATCATGTGATAAAATACACTTAAAAATAATGTAACATTCTGCTGTTGCTTTTGAAACATAACATGCTGCTATATGTTGTAGATACAATTAAAAAACCCAACTCTGAAAGCAGCACCATGACACCAGGCTAGATTTTACAGTATAGCCCAGCCAATAAACACTTCGGTATTTTTTCAAGCAAAAGCAAAGCAGAATTGATACAGCTGAAGTGTCTAAGAAAACTGACAATTCTAAGACATGAAAACACGTAAACCAGAGAAATTGCACATCCCATGGAGGGAAATCGTGCTGATACCTGTGAAGGAGTATTAAAAAAAAAAATAATCGACTTAAATTCAGTTAAGAATGACATGTAATTCTACACAACTGGAATTATATCTAAATTCATAACAAATTTGACTCTTAAGATTTCTCCACTGTTTCATACAGGTTACACTGTTACTTGTCCTTTCAAGAATCTTTCTCAGAACATTTGATCACCTGGCATTCACAGTTCACCCAGCTACTGCCATGCAAGCTCACAGATCTCTGGGATAAACTGGTTGTGGCAGGTGACTTCCATGGCCAAACATAAAATACAAGAGATGTAAGCAAAGGGAGACATCACATCGCACGTGGGGAATGACTGTTAATTCCCAGAACCGTCGGCTGTACATCATGACATGCTGGATATCTGGGATAACTTCACAAATGAGTTCACAGGGAGGAAGGCAGAAAGAGAGGACTGGGATATGAGTATGTTGGAAGACACAGAAGACAATAATAATAAAATAGTATGTATTTAAATTTATGTAAAATCTTCATGTACAAAGGTATTCCTAAGCCAAAAATTTAAGTTGGCTCTAAGTTCCAATATATTCCAATAGGAAACATTTTGCAGTATACTTATGATGTGTACGAACCATTTTGTTGTTTATTTCCTCACCTACACTGTGCAGCACACATAAGCCATATATGGTTTAAGGTGCTTGCCCTACTGCCAGTTGACATTTAATAAATTACTTAGATTTGTAAATAACTCCCAAATCATTTTGTCCGAAATTTTTCTCCATTTGAGGTGGTGGTGGGAAACAAACTCCCAACCAAAACCCTTGAGGTTTTTTCAACGCAGAGAAACGAAGCCATCGTAATTTAAAAAAACACAAGCAGCTGGTGGATTGGCATCTGGAGGCTGCTGTCAGTTCTGTGGAGTTTATGGAACATATATGCACTTGAACGTTTCCACTCAAAGAACAAGGACAAAACTAAGCTAGCTATTGCTCATCCACACCACATCACAACCTCAAGTCCCCACCACATTCCAATCATATAACAGGCTTTAGACTTCCACTACAGAAGACTAAGATCCTCACAAATGATAATGTTGCAATATAACATCTTTTTTCAAGAGTGTTTTGATGACTTATTTGGTAACACAGAGTTTGTATCTTGCAGAAGGGAAAACTGCTGTCAAGGGGAAGACTTGAGGGTATATTGTGATGAGAGTTTCTTCTACTTGGTGTCTCACACCTGCACCTGGTGGTGCCATTTATACCTCTTTGCCATCATAAGCATACTGACCTAACATTAAAACAGGAACCGTTATAGCTTATGCATGTTATTCTTTCTGAAATAAAAACATGCATGCAGCCATGAGCAGAACTAAATTAATACAATCAATTTGAGGTATGCTCTAAAGCAGCTGTGTGTTGATTATACTGTAAAGGGAGAAAATGCAGCTGGAAAAATCATCAATAACTTCATATCTTTACCCTTAGGTTATAAAGAAGGGAATATAAACAGGGAGTTGGTATCAACTACACCTCGCTTCACCACAGCTTCTGCGTGAATTAAATAAATTGCAATACATTTTGAGTTTAGAAGAATCATTCCTTCATGACCCAGCTTTTTAAACACTTCTTAAAAAGCATGTATTTTTTATTCTTTTATGTGATTTTATAGTTTGCTTCAATTTATTTGCCCACTTGTCTCTGAAACCCTGATTGATACTCTTCTTCAGGCTTTCCCTGCTGTTATCCACCTGCCTTGTCTGTCTCCTTAGACTTCCATTCAAAGATCTGACTCTGCCTTGTTCAACTTTTCTGCAGTTCTGGATTATTCCTACTTACACCACATTTGACCTCTCTACAAACTCCAAGAAAATTTTACCTTTTTTCCTCTTTCACTACCCACCTTGTGATTTCAAAGCACAAACTTTGAGTGCAGTACTTGCTCACTCACTTCACTCAGTATCCACCCCAGCCTCCCTCCCTGCCTTTCCCATGCCAAAAGCTTCCATAGCAGATTATAGCCTTTCTGGCAATGACCCACATGAGTCTACACAGTGCCTTACAGGATATGCAGATTTATTCTGCCCATCTTGTGAGCTAGCCAAGATGTACCTGCTTTACATAGAGCTAAACCTGAATTAAAAAAGCCCTCTTGAGGTTTAAAATACATCAGATCAAGCTCAGTGTTATGTCAACATAGGCACAAATCTTTTGGAGTAGCTAAACACACACTGCACTTTCTCAGAGAGAGGCCACATGAAAGACCCTAAATACACCTATAGAATATCTTGGAGAGATTTCCTCATTCTTTTAATTCTTTCTTCTCTCACAAACTCCACATGCATTCGTATAAATGTCTCAAGGACAAGCCCATACTCCAGAATACTTCTTGTTTACCCTTGCTACTTCCTCTCTAGTTTAAT
>NW_010270018.1:0-61258 GCF_000690775.1 Eurypyga helias | reverse complement strand
GAAGGGCCTGCTGAAAGTGCAAAAACACCTGAGCCAGCTTTGTCTAGGACTATGTGGATATAGAGGATCACTATCCCAGGCTGTTCCTCACTCAGGTACAGTTGCACTGCTTCTGATGCTGCCTCTTTTGGGGGGATTCATATTTCTACACCTCAAATACATTTCCCACCATGTAACAGATTACTGTGTCAAGTCTGGATTCCCCAGTAGAAGAGAGGCATAGACACATGGGGCCAAGTCCGGCAAAGGGCCATGAAGATGATTAAGGTACAGGAGCACCTGCCATGTGAGAAGAGACTGAGAGAGCTGGATCTGTTCAGCCTGGAGAAAAGAAGGTCCAGGGAGGATCTTATCAATGTGTATAAACAATGGATGAATGGAAGTAAGAAGACAAAAGCAGACTCTTGTCAGCGATTCCTAGGGACAGGACAAGAGGCAAGGGGCTGATAAATGGGTACAAATGGACATAAATTGACATAAAGGAAATTCCCTTTAAACATAAGGAAAATCTTTCTCCCTGTGAGGGTAGTCAAGCACTGGAACAGGTCACCCAGAGAAGTCTTGGAGGCTCCAGCCTTGGAGACATTAAGAATCCAGATGGACATGGCCCTGTGCAATCTGCTTTAGCAGATCCTTCTTTGAGCAAGGGAGTTGGACTAGATCATCTCCAAAGATGTCCTCCAGCTTTCACTCATTCTGTGATATCTATCAACATTGTGCTTTTGATCCATTTTCTTGCTTTTGAAATTGTTCACAACTCCCTCTTCTTTCTCCTTCCCCTGTTCCCTGCACTTTGTGCCTCTCTTTCTTGGAAGACCCATGAGTAACACCCAACTGCAAAGTCAGCTCAAATCAGAAAGCAGCACACGAGCTCCACACAGCTTTTGGACTTCTGAGCAATGCCACATGCAAGAAGGCCAGAGCAGAGTTAATTGTACTGACTGAACACAGCATGATCTACATGCAGACCAGATAATTGATAACAGAAAGTTGATTTCATTTCTCCCAACTGCTGCTTACCCAGGGTTGTCACCTATGCCTAAAATGTCTCTGGTTTTTTGGACCCAATAAGAGGTCATGCTAGGTCTGACTAAACCCCAACTATTATTATTATTATAAAGAAAACAGAGTCATCTTTTAACCCGGAATATCAAAATAAAGAAGGCCTTAAAATCCTGGGATTTTAAAGAAAGACTTACAAAATTTTAATTTCATTTTTTTTTTCAATTACTTTACCTATTCTAAATCAGCATAACCAGAATACAGGCCCCCTCTCTCCCCATCCTCATGGACATTGAGTAAACAGCAGACCCGATCATGCTCTCATTAACCCTGATGGCTTTGGTGGAATTTTTCCTTGCTTATTCTGGTGCAGTGGATGGAATAAGCTCATCCTCCATGTTTTAAGACATAGATCAAAGTACTGGAGAAAGAATCACCAAGCCTTCTACTGCTCTTTTTTTACTTTTGCATTTAATTACTGTTATAAGAATGGTCTATAATAATCATCACACCTGGTTATATATTAACTGTTTTTTGTTTTTTTTTTTTGTTGCCATACATGCAAGCTGACATAAAGGAAAAACTTCAAAGAGCCCTGTTTGTCCAAATGAGATGGGCTAGATTCAATTAAAGATAAGAAAAAGGAAAAGTAGTAAATTATTTAATCAACTGCATGTCTACTTTACTAGAGGTTGCAGTATAATAAAGCTTTCTCTAATAAGATTTTACTTTATCACAAATCCAAACATGTAAATTGAAACATCATCCTACTCCATGAAAAAAAAATAAACTACCAATGCTATCAAAAAATATTTTTTCTGCACCCTCTTATATAAGCTGGTGTTGCCAAATGTTACACAGTGCTTAAAATATGTAATTATACTGAATAACAGGGACAAAGCCCTGAGGAGTTTTAAAGTCACAGATAAAAGCCAACACAGTAGATGTATCTCTGCAGCAGAGAGACTGGTGTTAGTGCTGCTTGACTTTTACTACTAGAAGTGGACTGACAAGCCAAAACCTCTCTACGACAGATGCAGACACATGTCCGTATGATTGAGGAGCTATCTGGAACAGAGAGCAGGGAGACCCTGCTTTACAAGGTGATTCTATTTTAGCTCAGTGCTTGCAGTGCCTATGAATGCCATGACAGAGACCTTCCACACCTTCCCACCAACAGAAACATTTCAGTGGCTGTTGTATTAGGACAAGAAAGCAAGTTCATTTGGATTTTCCACTAGACATATACTTCGTCTAGTAATCCCCTTCTAGAAACCAATTTCCTAGGTTTTTCTGCCCAAGTTTTTCTGAGAAAAGGTAAGTAAATGAAGGCAGAATAATTTATTCTTGCTGAGGACTGAAGAAGAAGGTAAATATGAGATAGTCACTTCCCAAGTGAAAGGAGAAAACCTGGAAATAAGACCCATGAAAACCCACACAAGTCTAGGAAAGCATCTGTGCGGGTTCTGCTATAAAGCAAAACAAGTATAAGACCAATCTGGAAATTCCCACCGTTCACCTACTGGACATCCACCATGTTTAAAACAAAACAAAACAAAAAAACAAACAAACAAACAAAAAGTTTGAAATCTCTGATTAAAAAACAAACAAACAAAAAAAAAGGTTGAAATCTCTGATCTCAAGGAGAAATGAAATGCAAAACTAATCAATGAAGATAAATGAATAATGAAAACTATACTTGCCATTTGTTGGACCAAAACCAAAACCATTGCAGTGGATGAAGAAATATGGTTGCTATTGTTGTTTAAATAGACAGAAGTTTTGCATGAGGTTGCTTTCATTATCCACAAACCAGCAAATACTTAAATGCTTTCAAGGAACTTCTTAGCTTTAGTAAGCTTCCATTGAAAAACAACGTAACATGGTGGTCTGCTATTTATTTTTCAGAATAAATAAACTGTTACAACTGGAGTATAATGTATTAAAGGGAAAATGCGACTGTTTTGCCAGCAATAATAATAAAAAAACCCCAAGAAATCCAAAACAAACAACTCTTTTACATAATCACTTCAACTGTGAAAAACAGAAGAATCCTGCTTAAAAACCAGAACACCCCTAAGTATTACTCTTCAGCTGTGCAGGACCAAAATAAACAAAACATTACAGTACTGCTGCTCCTGAAGCAATGTCTTTCCTTACTCCAGCTAAAGATAGTTGGGTTTTGGGTTTTTTTTCCCCTTTATTGATGTAACTGAGATAAGACTATCTCAGTTACATTATTTCTTAATGGAAATTAATTTCATCATCAATGAAAATAAACCCTGTCCATCTATGCATTCATATAAAATTCTCAGCTTTTAATGGATAAAATATTTTTTAAAAGTAACCCTTCCAGTTATGAAACCAGGCCCTGTTTTCTACAGAACCACACAGTTTGAAACAATCTGCTTACGTTACCCTTGCTTACACACGCATAAATCGGAAATAACTCAATCAAAGCTTATCTAATTACTCTGACAAGTCATGCAAGTAATGGAATACCCAGCGCAATTGGTTGTAAGCTAGTGGTGAAATACCTGTTAGCCTGCCTGAACCACATCTTCCAGGAGGCACTGCAGTCTCACCTAAATGAAACCAGTGTTACAGAGGAGATCTAAGCTAGTAAGGGGAAATAGAAAACAAATGTCAAAATACTGGAATTGCCTGTGGGACAAAATTTGTGATTCCAGCCAGCTCTAATGTGATGTGTTCAGATACGGTGGCTGCTACTTCCATCAAATAAACAAGATCGAAGCCTGGGGAGGTGAGCTCTCAGTCCACGGCAGAGAGACTGCTGTGCTTGAGATGCACATTCAGAGGAGCAGCCACAATACAGAAAAGTGCTCATGCAAAACTGCAGAGAGAGAGTATCTGTGGACTAATAAATAGCAGCAGTCGGGCAAGTGACTCACCCTGAGCTGATTCAGAAGTTCTGTTCCCTGCCTCTGTATGTGTAAACCTATTTGGAATTACTGATTAATTAGGAAGCCATCATATTTGAAGTATGATTTGAACCTGTCCAGTTCCCCAAATACAAAGACCGAATTTAAAAGCCACATTAAACTAAAAAGATGTTTAAAAAGAATAAAGATGAGGGGAAAATCAGATTTTTGACATAGCATTTTACAAAGAATCACATAAAAAGAAGGCTGGCTGAGTGTACAGGAGTAATGAAGTCACCTGACTATCCCAAAAGCAGAACAAAGTGCACCTAGTCTGTTCAGGACAGATTTTTTTTCTTAGAAGTCCCCAGTGAAAGAGAACCCACAGTTTCCTGTTAGTCAGCATTCCTACATTTCATTCACAAAGGGGAAGGTTTTTCCCCAAAAGACATTCAATGCACTGGGCTTTGATTGTTGTTTCTGGGTTTTATGGTTTTGTTGTTTGGGTATTTTTTTCCTTAAACTCAGCTAATTGTTACCTGTTGATCCACATGGATGTCTTTTCATTATAACAGTCTTTCATATACTCAAAATCTGTTATTATGGGTTCACCATTTAGGTGAAATTAATTATATATGCTTCCTCTGCTCAAAAGAGAATTTTCCATACCTTTTCTAATCCTGCTACTCTCCTTTGAGTACCCTATAATTTTAAGCTCTTTCCTAAAGTGTGGAGGCAAAGAATAGACACATTATTTCACAGTCAAGTCTTCCATCAGGCCCAGAGCAAGAATATTAAATACATACGCTGCATATGGCATTCTGATTAATACAACTGGAACAACATCTGACATTTAGTTTTCAAAAACATATTTTTTTTAGCTGACAAAGTTGTGGCCCACTAAGGCGTTCAGATACTGCTCTTCAGAATAAATACATAGTACTTTATCCTCATCTTGTATTTGTGCATTTCACTTTTGCCCCTGAACATTTTACACTTATTACTGAATTTTAACAAAACATCTCAAATTTTCCAAGATAATGATGTTTCTTTCCTACTGTTCAAAATAATTCCAAACTCTCAGATTTCATCTATAAATTATACTTGTTAGCCTGTTACCAAGTCATTTATAAAAATGTTGAACAAAAGCAGGCCCACCTGCCCTCCTTGACCGTCAGACATTGATAACTCAGCTTTAAGTATCATTTCCAAGTAGTTATGCATCTTGCTTTAATTTCCTCTAGATCATATTGGCCTCATTTATTTATGGATTCATATTATGGGACAGTGTCAGAAACCTTGCCTGAAGTCAAAATTAATCCTATCCGTTCCCACATCCAATTAACCCAGAAATACCATCAAAGAAAGTAATTAGAGTATGTTGATGTGATTGTTTTTGACAAAACCACACTAGCTGTTTTTATTACTTTATCTTCTCTGTACCTATACACTGAATGCATAATAATTTGTTCCAGCAACTTTCCAGATGTTGAAATTACACTGCTTCATCTATAACTCTACAATAGTCTATTTTTCCTTTTTTAAAGTTAGGTACTATGTTTGCTAATGGTTCAGGGATTGAGCTGGTTAGGTTTTCTAAGTACTTAAGGGCAAATTTAATTGGATCCTGTCAACATGAATACATCATGTTACATTCATATTCTTTAAATTGTTCCTTCCCAATTCTGTTTGTACCTACTTGGTAATGTTGTTTTGTTAAATACATGCCTACAGAACTGAAGGGGATTACTTTTTTTCTGTTTCTAGTTATTTTCTGGCTAAGCAATGGACCAGCACTATCCTTTATCATTCTATCATTCTAACACCTTCAGAACTTTTCCCCTAAAGCTTTCATGTTCCTTATTTGTGTAGCCTAAAGCATCCATATTTTTAAATATATTTCCTGTCTTTCCTCTCCATTGTGATAGTTTGTGACTCCGTAACATAGTCTCTTTCAATAACTGCCAGCTCACCATCATTCATTCATCTTTTAGATTATCTTCCCAGGAGACCATTTTTAGTAGGTCCCCAAGTGCATTAGAGCATGCTTTTGAAGTCAGGTGTTCATGGTCTGCTACTATGATTCCTTCTTCCTAAAACCACAAGTGTTGCCATTTTACAGATACTTTCACCCAAACTGTCTTCCAAGTGTATGTTCTCATCCAGGTTCAGAAATCTCTTAGACACAGGAAAATCTAAGAAATGTTATTTGTAAGAAATATATTTATCTTTTAAAATAAAGTTGTTCATTTGTCAGACCTCCTCTATTCTTACATGCAGTCTTTGGAACTATCTGATGCTCTCCAGTTCAACCATACCAAATCCTTCAGGTGTATCCAGTGATTCCATTCTTCAGACCAAGCTGACTACTATAGATTCTAAAAATGACAATGTCCCTTTTCTTTTGCCTTCATAACTTAATCCAGGCTGGTGTAGGTGTGCCTTCAAGAAGTCTGCTTCTCACTTTGTTGCCTGAACATCTCAGAGCTGTAAGTACATTTTTCAGATGAAGTGTAACTACCAATTTTCTTTGTCTTTTGTAAATAAATCATACTCTTCTAATCCAGTAGTACAGCTTTCCTTTACTTCATGGCATCTCTGTCATCCATACCAATTAATAGTTTCAGATGTGTCTTCAACTTAAAGATCTTCCAGTTTATCCTCCAAGCATCTCTGTAAAGAACTCTCAGTGTTTGGAAGTTCTAACCTTCTGCTCTTTCCTACTGCCCTCCTATATCCAGGTTCCTCCCCCAGTTTTCACATCTGGGGGATCAAGGACAAGTCTCAGGACAAGTGGTTTTACACGGAAAGAGAGTAGATTTAGATGGAACATAAGCAAGACATTGTTTACAGTGAGCGTGGTGAGACACTGTAACAAGTTGCCCAGAGAAGTTGTGGATGCACCATCCCTGCAGTGTTCAAGGCCAGGTTGGATGGAGCCTTGAGAAACCCGGTTTAGGAAAAGATGTCCCCACATGGGCATTGAACTAGATCTTCTTTAAAAGCTCCCTTCCAACTCAAACCATTCTACTATTCTATTAAATCTGACACCCTCTCTCAATGCCTGAGCAAGCTGAGTGTATACCCTACCTTAAATTCATCAGGAGAGTTTTATGAATTGTGTGCCCATATAGACATGTATGTTAATAGAAATGAAATCCAAAAGACGGGAAAACAAAAGGGTTTACAAAACTTATAAACATCAAAATAAATGCTATTAACCAAATTAATCAAGTCTTTCAGTATTAGTACTTAACACAAAAAACATTCTGTTACAGATATCTTTTCTAGGATTTGAACATTTTTGTTACTGCTTTAGGCAAAGCAATGCAACCCTAAGTGCCTTTATGCTTTCTTAAGTACTAGGTATGACATGAACGCCTGTCAGTCATGTCCACTGATGTCATTATGGCTGGAATTTTCACTGAATTATCTTCAGAACTGTAAGGAAAATCTGAATTACAAAGATTATAATTTTTTAAAAGTGTGACTTTACTATAAATTAATTAATTTATACTAAAATAAGCACTGAAAGTATGTATTCAGTACATGGGACAATACCTAGTGGTACTGGCTGCTGTTAACATTCAGTGAAGTTGCAGCATGGAAATAAATGTGCAACAAAATGTGCAAATCTGCAATAGAAAGTTCCACCACTGACATTCCAACATGCAGCTGCAATTTTGTGGTAACAGGCATAGCACCTTCACTATGCCAGATAGTTTATGGGATTATAAATCTTTTTTATATATATTAGCAGACTAGTGAAGGGCGATTGCTTCCTCAATAAGTAGGTTTTGGAGAGAACAAGGATGCATAACTAAATTCCACCATCCTTACAGTAAGAAATATCCAAAGGGCCACTATAGCATTTTGCTTCCTACAATCACAAGCTGGTCTTTGAAAGGAGGTGAGCATTTTGCAACACATACTTCACACCTCTCTTTCAAGATCAACATATCTATTGAAAAACCGAACCTGTAAAAATTTTCTATATAAAATACAATAATCGTATCCATAACTTCACACACATATACAGTGATAAAAATATACAACCTCACATGCAAATATTTCAACAGAGATATATACTGGACATAAAGACATAATCGTATTCTTGAAATGGATATAACAAAACTTATAAAGTCTCTATATATTTTGTATTATATATGTATCAGAACAATGTAATAAAAATTTAAAAGGATCCATTTCAATTCTAAAACTATTGCTCATATAAAGCTGATTTATTATCTCAGATTAATCCTAACTGAAAGACTGGACATTTGAGTCAGAAATGTAGCATCTCATTGTCCTAAAATCAAATTAAATGAAAAAAAGAATTCCAGTAAATAGTAAATTCCAACCAGATAGAATATTTTTATAATATTTTCCTCATATTTCACATACACTTCTTCAAAACAAACTGAAACACAATTACAGTGATATTATTTGCATTTTATTAACTGTTCAATTGTTGCATGTGTATGAGATTTTTTTCAGTATGTAATTGTTTTATACACAATTCTAGTAAGTTAAAACTTCTTCAGTCTTCTGCAGTATAGCTTAATATTTAAGAGAGGGTTTATTTTACACTGTCACTAGCAAATGCTTGGCAATTTAACAATCTCTCTACAGTATAAACATTTATGAAAATGTCAATCATTGTGGCTTCCAAGAGCTTAAAAATATTTAAAATTTCCCCAGAGGGTGGTAAGCTGAGTTCCTTGTCCTGTTCTTGATACAGTAATAGGTTGTTATTATTGAAAGTTCTCCCAGGGTTTTCTGTTTCTTTTAGCTGGACCTAAATATGGTGAGAATGCAGCTTTCTCTAATATCTCTGTAAAGGCTCCTCTCAAATGATATTTTCTCCAGGTCATTTGAATTTATTCTTGCATTCTCTTCAAGAAGATGTAGAAGATGGCTTCTGTGGTCTTTAAGGCTTTGTAAACCCTAATCATCAAAATAACTGTAGATGTAAAGTCTTTCCTACTACAAGATAGCTAGCTTTATAAAAAAACCTATCAGAGATAGTAAAAATTAATTTAATGCACTCCATGATTTCCAAACGTGCTTTAATCTGGTTCTGTTTTGGAGATTGTGTAAACTGTCTTTCTCACGTTGTGCTGAATAGAATGTAATGGAGAAATATTTTTTTCACGGTTGAGCTCATTTCAGTAATTTAGTGATTAATTTGATAATGGTAGTTTATAATGAGTAGTGTGCTCTGGTGTGGAGAATAAACAGAAATTAAAGAAGAGGAAGAGAAGCTGCAAAGTTCTGAATACTGAGAAGTAACACCTCTTTACTAAAAGGAAACTGAAATAAACTATAGCACAATAATCTCTGGAATTGCACAGACATGCCTGGTAAAGACAAAACATCATTTGCCTACTTTATAACTCTCTAAAAGTAGGGAGAACATTAAAATCAGCAAAATACCCACTAGGTTCAACAAGACATAGAATTCCTCAGAACATCGTAACACCATTGCTTCACTCTTCCAATTTACTAAAAATTTCAAAGCTCAAATAAAATTAGAGTGGTGAAAATGAAAATAAGTTTTGAAAAGTGTAACAGACTATAAAAAAGTGACAGAAAAAGTATATACAACACAAGTTTCAGGGGAAATTCAAGAATTCAAGAATTTAAAGATTAAAAAAAAAAAAAACAGAAGGGTCAGATGTTAGGTTGAACTTTGTTACAAATAAATTTATTCATCCTTGATGTTAAAATAATAAGTTGGCTCTGGTCTGCAGTAGCCTACACTGCCTGAGCCAACAAAGTAAGACATTTTTACAGCTTCCACTAGAAAAGAACAAAGCTTTTTCTCTTATTAGCAGAAAATGTTATAGAAATTCAATAACGTGTTCCCAAAGTTCACCCTACAAATTGAAGAAAATCTTTTTCACTGAATTACACTAAGATGCTACAGAAACTTAAAAGGAGACCATTAAAACAATGGTTGAATCCGTTCCAGTTTATATGAGCTTTGTCAAAAACTGTAAGAGACATTTTAGCTGAGGAACAGGCCTGTGAGACAGAAAATCACTGAATCAAAAAGAGGTCAACAGGCTAGAGAGATGTGAAACGAAATTCTTACTGTGATGAGTTATGGGTCCTTAGACAAGTTATATTTTTTAAAAGTTAATCTAACTTACTGGAATCAGATCCTTGCTACCAGTTTGTCCATACAACAACAGATTTATCAGTAAACTAGTGATATGCATAAATTTTTAATAAAATCACATACTCTGCTATCCAGCAGTAGGTTTCAAGAATCGTGGCTACAATAATGGGTAAAAGGTTTGAACTGTACTGAGAACTTCTGAGCAAACCAAAATTTTGAAAAAAGAGCACTGAAATTCAGAGTCCTTTAAAACAAAGAATGAATTATCCATTATAGGAATTTAATAAAAAGGATCGTTTTGCAAATGAATACGGATCGTGACACAATTCTTTTATGTAGAATAGGGGAACCAAACTTTCTAGATCAACCACATTCAACAGTATCTTTCCTTTCTTACACATGTACGTTTTAAGTTAAAAAAAAAAATATCTACTTTCTATCACTATAATAAATTCCTGAGATCTTTTGGAGTCAGTTCCAGGATACATGCTAAAATCTGTAGGCTGTAAAATAGAAAGTGCACAGAAGAAAAGCACATAATGTTCCTAGCAACCTATAATTTATTCCCTACAACCTTTTTTTGTACTAGGAGACTCGATGCTCACACAGGAAGTAGGTGATCACAAATTCGGAATGACTTCTTCCCCACTAGCTCCTTTCTGAAAAGTGCAGTTGAACTGGTTATGTTAAATTTTATTTTATCATGTAATAACATGACAAAACAACAGCAAGCTCATATTTAACACAACATGGGATTAACTAAAAATTAGATTTCCATGTTTTATGGAAAGTTACACGTGTTTAACTTTTTATCTCATTAAGTTAAGAACCTGAAATAGTTCGCAGGACCAAAACCCAAGGGACTTACATGCACATAGCAGGCGCATGGTACAAGTTGGCTGACTGAACTTTATTTTTATTTCCTTGGATTCACTGAGCTTGAGGCATGAGTTTAATGAAGGAGACATATGCAGCTACCAACCCCAGCTTTCAGTTATTTCTTTGCTTCTCCTAGAATCCTTAAGCTTTGTATTTGTTTCATTCTCAGACTAAATTTCACCTTCCTATTTCTGACAAGGCAAAAATGTTCTCTTTCATAATTCTAAATAGCTTTTCTCGTACTGTGAAATAAATGGCATCGTATTTCAATCAAAGAATGAAGAGGAGTTTTTAAAAATTTTTTTAAATCCCATCTTTTATTTGATTTTGGAAAAGGTAGCCTAAAATAAAAAGAAATTATGTGTAATGCTAACCACTAAACTTTAGATGCAAATAAACTGGAGTCATCATCAAGCAATATATCAATATCTCCTAGCAAACATCTAGAAGTTAATTATACTAATTTCACACACTAATGGCTTTGGACTGCACCTAAGAGAGCCTACAGCCATTTTATGAAAGAAAAAAATTAGTAACTGCTGTAAGGTAAATTTGAACAATGTACATCTGTTTATAGCTCTTGCTACTCTGAATTTATACTTAAATTCTTACTCAGTAAGTCAGCTAGTGACTCTTTCCTACCTTAGTTTTAGAGCCAGTTGTACAAATCTTTATTTGACCTGGTTTTAGATCGAAGAGATGAGCTCTGGATCAGCTGAAGAGACAATCAATTCTCATTCCCTGAATGGAAAATGTGCATCGTAGACTCCTCCAGCAAAGCCAGTTTAATTATAGATCCAGCCACAGCCTGATCAGAACCACGTTAAAAAAAGACATGTATCTAGATTCTAATCACTATGCTCACCTCCAAACTGACTTTTTCACCTGATATATTAAGATATCATCTTGGATCATTTGTTGTTACAACCATGCTAGTTTACTATCAGACTGAAAAATATGCTGTCATTCAAACCGCGCTCCTCTGCAGGGGTTCCACACTGCTTTCACTGAAGTTAAGGGGCACTTTGCCTCTGACTTCAAGACTTCGGTGATACTGTAGCCTTTTGGAGCACGCTGCACCCTTCCAATCTACTTTTCACTCACAATGGTCAGACCTACTAACCATCTTCTTTATATCTGGGGTGGATTCTACAGGGTGCAACCAGCTAATTCGGAATAAATGTTCGATTCAGTTCTGGATATGTAATAGTCATTAATCAGACACTAAATTCCCTCTATTATTTACACCCAGGGTGCAAACAAGGCACCCTGGGTGCCTTTACTTGACTGCTATGATAACTGCCAGGCCAATTCTCAGTCTTCCAGGTCATTGCTAACTCCCTCTGGTTAGTTACCAAACACAGTGTTAACAGCAGTTGCACGTACACTGCAGGTCCACAATTCCCACACCGATTTGTATTTCTACAATCACAGTTTCTTAGTGTTAACACTGTTTTTCCCTCCTCTTCTGTAGTGTAAACACCTACATTAAAAGTGAGAATTGATTTATTAACACTCGTTTTAAGTAAATCTAATGCACACAGATGCATCTGGAGCATCTCTACTCCCATGAAAGAGCACAGCATCTCTGCAGACTATTCATCTTTTCCCAAATTTAAATAAACTCATTTGCATGACCAGTGATGTTAGAGATACTGCTCCTATCTGGGACAGATGTTACACCCAAGAAACAGCTACTGAATACAGACAACATCTTTTCTCCGAAGGAGACAGACTACTCCAATTTGCTTCAAATATTACTGATGCATGGCAAAATGAGAAGCACTAGTTCACTCAAGTAGCGCAGTTTCCTTACACATAACTGGGTAGGAACACTTGACAGTAGCAGGCATTTAATTGCAGGCACTGAGAAAGGATCTTCTTATGTGACAGGGAAAAGGCAAAACTAGGGCACAAAAAGAAATGAAAAAATGACTGTCTGGCGAAGTCCACACCCTTGCTTCTCCCTTAGTACAATGTTTCTTTCCACTACAGATGGATTATTACAAATCAGTGAAGGACATAATTCCACCACAGACAAAACATGACAAACTATTTTTTTTTTCTCATTTGCTTGTTCTGAAAGGTCTAAACTTCACTTCCAAACTCTACTTATTCATACTTAATCTAACCACATGCCATATGTAAATAAATTGTTGGGCCGGAGCAGAGGTTCCCCTCAGCCCATGGTAAGAGGGCAGGCTGTGCCCCTGCAGCCATGGAGGGTCACGGGGGAGCAGAGACCCCTCTGCAGCCCAGGCAGGGCCCCACGCCGGAGCAGGGGGATGTGCCTGAAGAGCCCGTGACTCCGTAGGAAATCCATGCTGGAGCAGGCTGCTCCTGAAGGACTGCACCCCATGGAAGGGACCCACATGGGAGCAGTTAGAGAAGAAAACTGCGGCCCACCGTGGGAGTCATGCCAGGGAGGTTCGTGGAGGACTGTATGCCTGCTGGAGCAGAGGCAGAGTATGAGGAGTCCTCCCCCTGAGGAGGAAGGAGTAGCAGAGATGAGGTAACCCAGAAAAAAGGGGGATGGGAAGAAAGATTTTTAAAGTTCTGTTTTGTTTTGTCACTCATCATCCTACTCTGATTTGATTGGTAACGAATTAAATAGACTTTTTTCCTTCCCCAAACAAGTCTGTTTTGCTCGTGACCACAATGGGTGAGTGATCCTGCCCTGTCTTTGCCTCAATCTGTGATTTTTTCGTTGTATTTTCTGCTCCACATCCCACCACGGGGAGGAGTGACGGAACAGCCTAGTGGTCTTTTGTTGCTGGCTGGGCCTAAAACACAATGGGATTATAGCAATGTGACAGTCTATTGACCAATAATGCATCCCTAAAAATAATATCAGTATCCAAATATTACTATTATTCTTTTTAAGTGCAGTCAAAAAGTTTAGATTTCCTGTGGATTCAATGGATATGCTAAGTATTATCAAGTGTATTATCTCTTTCAATTTATCTATAGAGCCACTTCTTTCAACCTATTGTCTTCTGTTTCCTCAGCTATGTAAACAGGAAAATGAAAAGCCTGTAATGTATTCCCTCTTTAACTTACTGAAAATCCACAATACAGTTTTTCTCTTCCAGTGTTGATCCAATAAGCACACTTCTTAAATGGGTTCATTCTTGATAAAAATGTCAAAACCAAGTCCTGTATCACAGCTTGATTCAGCTCTGCTGTTCTCAGTGAAAGCTACTCTGTTGTGAGAATCATACCTTACTTGAAATAAAGCTCCCTCTGTTTAAGCAGTGGGTGATAACCATGCTTAGTTTGGCTCTCTGAAGTGTAAATTCCAATCTGACACTATTCCAGGTGAGCAGGATCCTCGGATTCAGCTGCCTCAACTCTGGAACTAGCCCGTCAAGCCTTTTAAGTGCCACAGTTAATGGGATAAATATCCCCTAGACAACAAATAGCTATAATAGAGATGCTGGCTTATCATTAATTTCTTAAAGAACAAGTTGGTAACAGAAATAACTCAAGTTCAGCAAAGGAATTTCTAAAAGACACAGAAGTGCTATTCTACTGAAAAAGAAAAATAAGCAAAAATATTAAAAAAAAAAAAGGGGGAGAGGGAATTAAGTTCATCAGGGAAACACCCACCTTCTGAATGTAACTGAAAGTCTCAAACTTCTAATGAACATTCGCTCATCGAGAAGCTACGTTCATCCTCCCCCTTCATATTCCATTTCTGGGTAAAAATAGCCTTCTTCTAAGAAGCATATTCCGTTTAAATCTTCCCTGCTTTTGCTGTTTCAGTGGAAGTTCTCCTTGCTCTAATGCTCCTGTCATTTCCTACTGGATTTCTGTCCAGAGCTGTTCAGAGTAAATGGCCCTGACTAGAGAACATCCACACTGTTCCCAAAGGGAATCAATGCCAATAGCACTGCTTTTCTCACTCGTATCTTCCCACACCAGGCAATAGTTTTCTTGTACAAAAATTATAGCCTTAGCAACAATCGTCTTCAAAATGGGACTGAAATGCTTTTGACAGCCACGCGCACACACAGAGAAAACAGCCATCCAAAACACCAAGGCCTTCAAGGCCTGGTGAAGCCTTAGCCACCACCTGGGCACAGTAAGTAACAAAATAGGCTTGAACCAGTGACTGCAGTCAATTTTAAAGGGCACTTTAACTCCAGAGTGTTCCTGTGAAAACACCGCCTCATAGCTCAATGTCTACTGTTTTTCAATGGCTTTTATCAGTTTACAAGTAACAAGATTATAAAGAAGACCCCACTTCCCCAGCCCCTTCCTCTTAGCATTGGATCCAGAAAGCTCGTTTCTCTCCCACATTCTCCCCAGTAATCTTGATCCAACCTGTACATAGCAAATGGACAACTGTGGCAACGATCACTTCTCTGGACTACTGCTCTTATCAGTAAATGCGGACACTAATATTTACCTTTATTAAAAATGGTAATTTGATTGATAATATTTATAAAACCTATACCATATTAAAATATATCTGGAATTTATGCCAAATTCTCTGAATTCCGTCCAGACGCAAAACTCCAGGTGCACAACTTGTTTGAAAAAAATGTCTATCTATACACACCTTTGAAGGTTAGCAACAGCAAATAGCCTGCACAAGCAGCTGTGCTCCAAGGTTGCTGCAGGAGGGGACTGGGAGTATTTGACAATGCTCTTCTCTTTAATCACTGTGAAGAAATAAGTTCTAGAGACTGGCCATTTCAGTTTCCAAAAACCCATCATGGATAAAGGGTAATTGTGCTTCAGCTGAGGGTGATGTGGCTCGAGCAATATTAAAAAGCAGATGCATATTTCTGCACATGAAATTCAGTAATAATTTGTCACCTGCTCTTGCTACAGATACAGCATCACCAGTAAGGGCTGAGATCACATTGCCATATGTAGTAGAGCATTCAGGGGAGTGCTACTAGGATGGATGCTGTCACAGGATGCTGCGAGAAGCTGGCAGATGGGAGATGATCCAATAGCATGGAGAGGCAGTACAGTTAAGCAGCTGCATCACACTCAGACTGTGTGACACAACTCAAGATGAAGACTACAACCCCCTTCACCTGCTGGGTAAATCCAAGCTATATGAGGGTATAAATGCTTACACCTTAATTAATTATTTTTTCATATTTTTAAGAAGTACACAAGTACAATAGAAAACCTTGCCTCTTCACCATAAATCAATGTCTCATTTGAAATATTTAAGGGTAAAGTATCATCTGCATTAACAAAGAATTTACTTTTGGCAGCTAATCATTCTGGCTGCATAAAAAGAACCTCTGCTTTTCATAATATTTTAGGTAGTCAGAGGTTAAATTCTAGGTTTCCTAATCAAACACTTGCATTTTTCAGCACTTGGCTGTATAATTAAAGGTGCAGCAGAGAGCTGTAGCATCCAGGGTCAACAACTTAAAAACCAACCATTTAAGCAGTAAGCCCTGGCTGACTCTCCTAAAACCATTGTTCAGCTGCAAAGTGTTGCAAAAAGACAAAGAAGATGGGTAGCTTATAAAACTCTTTTTTTTTCTCACTGTCAGACTTTTTCAGAAGTTTTAATTGGAATGTAAGCTTCAGACACCACAAAATAGTATGCCTATTAAGAGACATATAGGTATAATCAGGAGTAGTGGTTAATTATAAGCATGTTATAAAATGATTTTGCCCTAGTATTCCTTCCAAGCTAAATAATTCCCCTCATACTCTAAATATTATCTTCATTAACTGTATCTTAATAATGCCCAGCATTGTGTACTGTAGATATAGTTTATCATGTTTCATTAGGCTGTAATTCAACCAGATACTTAGCTACTAGAAATGTAATTGATGTTATCTAAGTCAATGGGTCTATCTAAAAAACACAAAGCTGAGAATTTCTCGTGGAAATTTTGAAGACTAGTACCAGCACACAGACTGCAGAAGCAGTTGTGCTCCAAGCTGGTGCAGGTCACTGGGAAGATTTAAGATTTGCATGAGGAAGGACTCTGCAGTATCTGGAGGGAAGGAAATGCATTCATGCCTGTATCTCACTGACGGGTGGATACAACTAGTCTTTCTTAAGCCAGGCTCCAGTCCCATTCATGTAATGGACACTTTACCTGAGTAACAGCTAGAATGAAGCTTTTGGTCCAAAGTGCCTTTCTGAATTTTGCAATTCAGCACTATAGAGAAAAGCAACCAAAATGTTCCCTGAATGTTTGACTACCCCCTTTCTCAACTCAAACATCCGATATGACCTCAGAGGTGATAAACATTTAACTGTTTAAGAATAGGGAATAACATCAACGATGTGCACTGATGATAGAATTACTGAAAATGTAAGTATCTTCCCTTTTTCATAAGTCTCAAGCACACAGGTGCATAAAAAGTTGGAAGAAACAGCCACATACTGCAGTTCAGCGCAAAAATGTTCACAATATTTTTACAAGGCCATGCCACAAAGGAATAATTAAAATCATTTATGTTTTCAGAGTATTTGGAGACCTTTGAATTAATTTTTGTCAGTTTTAAGGAACTTAAAATTCTCTTTGAGATTTCAGTGTTCCAGAAGGCAAATACCTCTGTTCTTTCTATTCCATTTCTGAAGGGTTCTCTTTGCCTGTGTAAAATGGAAAAACGATAGAGCATAATAAAAGCAAGAATTACTGAAAAGCATTTGCAGTGGTTCACTACTTTACAAAGTGCTGAGTGAAAAGTAAATGGTAGAAAAAAAGGAAAGAAGAGTGGATAAAGCGTTCCAAACAGGGAGAAATTAAAGCTTTGTAGTACATGTGAATCTGTGCTGCAGTTACGGTTGCTTTGAAGAGGAAAAAAATCATCTTCCTCAAGGGTTAAGAAGAAATCTCATTATTTAGCATAAATACCAGTCCCTCCAACAGAAAAAAAAAGAAATCCAATGTAGTGGCTATTTCACGTGCTACCATATGCATACTATCTTTAAAGGGAAATCCACTGAATCTGCACTCTCCTCCCACTAAAGCTTCCTGATGGAACTGTGTGGATATTTCTGTAATAAAATGTGCCACATGTTTTGTAACATATCTTTATACCAACAGTAAAACTAGAGGATTAAGCTTGAGAAAGAATCACAACTTGTGATTATGTGAACTAACTCCCCGTCAGATCAATATTTGATTATCTTTCTGTAGAGGCCATATATATGTCTCTAGACCTTTTTAATGAACCCAATACAAAAAGCACAAAGCCTTTTTATTTCAAATAAATTGGGAGAAGGTGGTGTTTGCATTAAACCAGAGGCTAAGAACAGTACTTATGTCTCATACAACAGTATGCATGTCAACTCTGCTGCAAGTAATATCTAGCCTCCTGAATTTGCAAATCATTTCAAATCTGAAGGCCCCATATCACGCTTTTTAATCTGCAGCATTTTTTTTCTAGGGTCTCATTCCTCTTCTGCAAATGGTGTTTCAAAACACCACTTTTAGTATAGTTAAACTTGTCAGAAAATTATACCTATTCTATGACACGAGCACAATTCTAGTATCTGGGCACAAAGACAAAGCTCTTTCAAAGACTAGACTTGAGGTCATTCAGACCAAACACATTACCTATCAAAAATGGCTTGCTTCCCTTTATTGTCTAATTTCAGTCAAGTGCTGGTTCTTAACCATGCCAATTCTTTTCCTTTATATGCTTACATAAAGTTACAGCTGTCCACTGTTACATAAAATGGGCATTTCAGTGTATAAAGTGTATAAACCATATGCGTTTCATATTCCACAATCTCAGAAACCTATCCACTAGGAAACCAAAGAAAGAATTTCAAATATCAGCAAAGAATTTGAAGGGGGAAAAAAAAAAAAACAAACACAAACTCTCTTTAGCAGTACTTTTCTATTCTTTATTAAGAAACGTCCAATACACTTCTGTATTTTCCATTGCACTGCCTGCAACAACCCATTACAGACTGTAACATACAGCAAGAGAATAAAGAGATACACTTTCACACATTTACACTGATTTGTATTGCAACCATTTGGAAAATACTAATTTTTCTTCTTGTGCCCTGATAGAGTGAAATTTGCATGTCTGCATTTATTTAACAAGAGCAACTTCACCTTGCACAGCATCTTGACACTCCCATAAATCTTTGTCTGCGCACTACCATCATTTGACTGATACTTGCATAGCTCTAGGAATAGTGATTGCTTTTCCACTACATCAGCATAAGAAGGGAAGAACCAAAAATAACTTCTGTGTACTCCACAGAAATAGTGATTTTAAAAATCTTTACATCATAATACGGCAACAGAAGAGTAACCCTGCCTGGATAAGGAGAACCTGAAGACTACAACCCAGCAGAAGCTAACAGTCAACAACTGAGTCTGATTTGATATCTGACATTTACTGTTACATAATAATTATACCATCAGGCTAATTAATATCTGGTTGAGTTCAGGCTACACTGCAATGAAACTTGTCTGATCACATTACCTTTGAGGACCTGAATAAAAAGCTGGAGTTCGTTTCTTTTACTCCTAATGTACTACCAAACACTGCTCTGCTCATGCCCTGAAGAGTTTGATTTCTAGCAAGACAGAGAGGGAAAAAATATACAGAATAACTAGTAAATTAAAATTATTTGTGTAATAAAATAAAAAATTACCCAAACAAATAATACTGTATCCATAATATGTTGTATCATGGAGCCAATTACACTTTTAATACACAGTTCTAGTTACTTGCAGATATAGATCTTTGAGGGCATTTGTAAAAGAAAGACTGAGTGACCTTGAGGACAGTCCCTGAGTTCTACTATTATTGCATTAAATGAGAAAAAAAAGTGTCTTTACAGAGCTGTTATTTCCCAACAAAAATTCTTATGTTTATGCCCCTGTGTGGAAATATTTATTTTTTCAATATATTTTAGCTGAAGAGCCTAACATATTAAAAACTGCAATAAAAACTTCCATGTAATTTATTTGTTTCAGTAGAAAACTGGAGCTGGTCCAGGGTATTGCACTTTATAGCAGGGAAGCAGTTAGTCGCATTTATGGAACTGCAGTCCATCTTTGAATTACATGTATTTGACTCAGCAGTCACTTACAGATAGAAAAGTATAGTTTTTCAAATAGTGAATCTTAGAGTAATAGCTTTAGCTAACTGCTACTGTGGGATTAAACTTCTTCAGTAGCTCATCAGCCACAGTTTAGCCCAGTCAAGTTAAATTAAGGTCAGAGGTTCAGGTACAGCTGCCTTTAGCTGATGAGTTCTGGGATAAGCAGTGCGGGCTGTCTGTTGCTATAATAGGCCAAGAAAATGTGCAGAACAGTATGTTTCTCTTCAGTTTATATTATATAGCTTAAACCAATGGCTTTCTCTCCATCCCTTCCCCATAAACTAATCTCTTAGCAAAAGTCTGCCTATTCTAAATTTTTAAGCATATATCGGTATTCTAATTTATTATTGAAATAGCTTTTGCCAGACCTACCTGTGGAGGGCTTACTTTCTTAACCATTTCTCTGCTATGCTTTGATATCTGCTTCACCTGCTGTGCCTGCAGTCAAGCAGGGCATGTTCTGCAGATGCTTCATCCCATATTCTCATTTGAGATGTTACCAAAACTTCATCAGCCGGAACATGCTTTTGCAAATGGAGAACAGAAAAAAGGTAGCTAGTGGGACAGTGTCCAGGGAGGGACAGAGACAATGGGAAACAGGAATACAACGGAATGAACGATAAATATTGAGAGGTAAAGTGGAGGGAGGAAAGGAAAAGAGACAGCAGGAGGTTTGGGAACACAGGACAGTTATGAAAGCATTCTGGGAATAAAATTTTTTGTAAAGTTCTGTGGAAAATAGTAACGTAAACAGATAATGACAGGAAGTGGAGAAGAGAAAAAGGGAAGAAAGAAAGAAAAGAAAAAAACAGGAAGCCATAGTGAGCCTTTTTAGTAGTTTAGAACACGTTCACCTTAGTCAGTAATTTCTAGGTATAACAGTGAAAAAATAGCTAGGCCTGTTAGAAAAAGTAAAAGTTCTTTAAATCTCTCGATGAGAAAGCAAGACCACCTTTTCTTTGAACTCTGCCTTCACCTCCTTACAGGAAAGTACATTAGTTGACTTCAACTGGTGTATTCTGTTTCACCAAAGGAGGGTAGGGCCATGGGGATTCTCCCCCAAAAAATATCTTCTCAGTTGCAAAAATTTGCTCCATTCACAAGAAATACCATCCAAGACATTTCTCAAAACTCATCAGCCACATACAACTGTGTGATACTAACTGGAAATTCAAATAACAAATAACATCAAAACTACTCGATGAAAGCTGTAATGGCATTTGAGAATTCTTTGCCACACTTCTTCCTTCACTGAAATTTCACCATGTTTCTATTGAAAATAATAAAATCAAGTAAAACATCAAAAACTGTTTTACAGTGGCACATTTAATTAGGTAGATGTTTATTCTCTTTTCAAACACAACGATGGGCAGCATATACTAAGTTATTTAACACTCTCTAAAATATTAGAACCAGACAACTGAATAGAAGAAAATTCCTTGAAATACCTTCCATGTAAGGTATCCAAGCTGTAAAAAGAAAAAAATGGGGAAAAAAAAGGCAAATATAGCAAAACCAAGAATATGACAAAGCACACTATTTTTGGCTCCCTACTTATAAAAAACCTGACTAGTAATCATATTCTGCACAATCTAAAATAAACATGGATAGATAATTCTGGAAGACTTAAAACAGTCAGGGAAGTGCTATCTGACAGGATTAAATAAAATTCTGCAGCTGCAGTCACTTATATCAAGCTAGTAGAAGTATTTCAAGATACAGACATAGAAATGAAATGTGCAGTAACACTGTGAACATAAAAGCTCAATACACAAACAGCATGTGGAATGAAAACATATCATTTGTAAAAAGACAATGCTATTCTCTCCTAATAGGATTCATATAGATTTTAAATTTCCCTGGACATAGAAGAAAAGAAAAATAATTTCTTAGTGAGAGAGCTTACCAAAATCAAGACTCATTCCAGCCATCCAGAAAAATAAAATTTAAATAAATGATTATTCAGGTTTTACAAATCACCATTTACATCCACTTACAGAAAAATGCAAAATACAGTGGGCATCAGTATCAGCCAAGACTTTAGCTTACCACAGACCATATGGGAGGATGTCCCCATAGACTGTGTATCTTGTACTAGCATGGCATCTGCAGTACATAGCAACACTTTATCTGATGTACTAACGCCTTCTGCTCTTAGCCTTTCTAAGTTATACAACAAATGAGGAAGTGCTTCCACCATCAGCAGCCTCACGGAACACTGACAAGGTGGGATGACTATAGGGAGTTATCATTCCACATGCCAGGCATCTTGTAAGTCAAGATGTTAAGAGTTGCAACCTAAAAGATGTTAAGTTACAGCCTGAGTTTTGTCCTTTTTTTTTTTTTTTCAGAAGGCTATAGTTTAAAAAAAAAAAAAGTAAAAACGTTAGCTTGCAAATTGAGTGGTGCCTCCTGGAGGTCTTTGGTTCTTTACACTGCTTGTGCTGCTGGGTCAATACATTCAATGAAAATACAATAAAATCGATGTAAACCTCCGTTACCATCAAATGGCTATCATGCTTTGAAATTATTCTGTTTGCCTGAATGCAGTAATGTAACCAGCACCATCCACAACGCCCAGGCTATAAATCCAGAATGTGTTCACAGCCACACATCTTAAATATTAAGAGAGTGCAGACAGACTTTAACAACTTATGCTGTGAGGTGTGTTCACAGCAGTACACCTTCAACAAATAGCAAGAGAGCAGAAATGGACTTCAGCAATACATGCTATGAGCTGCAGTCTTTAGAGCAGAGGACCTTCCAGTGGGATAGGTGCTTCCCCTCGGCACTGTCTCCCATTGTCTCATTGGTGCAGTTAATAGAAATGCTGCTGCTATGCACTGGAAGGAAAGGTGGGAAAACACCAAGAAAAAGATGCTTTCCAACAATGTCACTGTCTCAATCACCCTCCATAGAAGGATGGCATCTTTAAAATTAATTGCAAACCAATATCAGCAACCCTTTTTTCCGTAAAGGTTTTGCCATCAAATATTCCCTTTACTATTCTCTAGTGCTAGAATACAGCATGGAGAAGAGAAGGCTCCGGGAGACCTCACAGCAGCCTCCCAGTACCTGAAGGGTACTGGAATGCTGAAGGGGACTTTTTACTAGGACATGTAGTCACAGGACAAGGGATAATGGCTTTAAATTGAAAGAGGGTAGATTAAGATTGGATATCAGGACGAATCTTCATGGAGAGGGTGGTGAGGCTCTGGAACAGGTTGCCCAGAGAAGCTGTGGATGCCCCATCCCTGGATGTCTCCAAGGCCAGGCTGGATGAGGCTTTGAGCAACCTGGTCTACTGGAAGGTGTCCCTGCCCATGGCAAGAGGGTTGGAACTAGATGGTCTTGAAGGTTCCTTCCCACCAAAACCATTCTGTGATTCTAGGATTCTATGAATATGTATCTAAATACAGAAAGAAGGAGAGAATATGAATGACATAAAATTAGGGAAGAAACAACATGTATTTATCTATTTAACCTTCCTCTGAAAAGGAGTAAGAAAACTACTTATCACCAGTCTGGATTTACCCAAAGGAAGAGACACAAAAACTAAACTCATCCATTATTTCATGGGAGTCTTCATCACAGGATAAAATAAGTGGAGAAAAAATGCATACTTACGAAATGTTTCTGGCTTAGCAAGTTAGCTTTTTGCAACACACACTCTTCCCCAAAAATGTCCATCCATCTCTTCCTTGTCTTGTCCTGTGCTAAAAGGACTGAGCAGGAAATGCTCTCACTGAAATCATAAACCCAACGATATAATAAAAATGTCTTGAGAGTGCCCTGTTTTCTAAGAGCTCCCTTATACTGTCTGCATCCAAAACGATAGCTCTGCTGACAGCTACTGACAGAGCTAGCCCAAGACAGGACCACATTAGAGATTAGTTCAGAGATTTCTGCATTGATGTCATATTCTCATGCAATGGGGATTAATCAACGAAATTAGTCTCTTGTTTTATTGCAACCTCAATTTTAGTATACTATGCCTTCTTTGAACTGATGTATGAAGACCATTTGACCAAGCTGCATACCATCAAATACTTTAAAGGAAATTAATTTTCAGAGTTATGGATTATCCAAAAAACTAGAGGGTCAAATTTCATACTGCTTTTCCCTAAATATTTTTATCCTTCAAGACCTTGACTCTCTAATCATATCTCTTAACACAGAAAAAGCACCTTCAGGTAGAGTAGCCTAATCCTGTTTAAGCAGGGGAAATTCTTTCAGAGTTTTGTCAACACCTGTAAAATGTGTGTCATCCTTTGGCCTCAGATAAAGATAGCCTGAAATACACAATATTTTTCCACACCCAGGATTGCTTTTGATTAACATTCTGCAAATCAGAATTATCTTCTCTCTAATAAATATCTACCTATCAGACTATTGTCTGGTTTAGAACAAAATCAGCACAACTGCAGTGGTTATAAAAGGGATCCTCTGATTTTATACAGTTGAATTTGCTCAAACCTGCCTATTAAATTTGACTGTTGAGGAGATTACAGAGTTTAAGGATTCCTCATTTGTGAAGCTCCAACAACCTCAGCTGGGTTATAGGTCCTGAGCACTCTGCACTAAAATGATATAGTCTCCAAACCTTTCTAAGTAAGTGGTCAGCCCTCAGCAGGGCTTTTGAAGAACGCTCTTTCAATTCAAGGGCTAACCTTCCACCTGAATTTCCAATCAAATGCTAGAATGTTTTTTGGGAATTTTCTTAAGAGGGATTACATAGAAGGAAGACGTTTTGATGTTTGAAAGCACTGTATGTTACATACGTACTGCAGATTGTCTAATATCACTAAAACACATGGTGGGTCAGTAGTTACTTCCTGCTTGATAACTGCTACTCACGTCCCAGTTCTCTTCGTGCAGTACAGTCATTTCATAACTAATCATCAGTAATGAAAAAGTAACACGCCTTCCTTGGGTAGAACAACTGCTAACTCAGTTGGTATCTAAAGGGATCAAATAAAATCTTTTAATAACATGTCTTAGTTTAATTTTCTAACAAGTCATGCCAAATGAAACACACCCAGGCAACAAATGTGATTATCCAAATAGGAAGGCCGCTCTTTTCCCATTCCAGCACTGACATAGATCTCATCCTCATTTACAGTATGAACACAGGACTTTATGCTTTTTGGTCTAAACTCAGAAGTAATTACATTAAGAGAGGTCAATTTCAGACTCTTAATTTTTGGCATTGCCTTTGATCTTGAACAGAATTATTTAGGGTTTTTTTCCTTGTCGGACTTTTTTGATAAACCCTATTCCCTCTAATTCCTAACTCCATGCGTGACTGCTTCCTTCCAGTTTTGCTCTCAAAGGAGAACAAAAGGATTCAGACATGGAGGTTGAGAGGCAAAATACTACAGTTTGCAGGGATGTGCTAATCCTTTTACCATAACACTGTCACTACTGTATGTGAGTGAGATCACAAAAAAAACAACAACGCTGATTTCTAGCTGAAGGTAGAACAGAAGCTCTTGACTAAAGAGTACAAAGAACAGACAAGGAAAGAATGAATAACGAAGGTGGAGAAGAAAGAACTGAGCCAACCTGTGCCTTTCTTCTGAAGAAATTACTTATTCAGATTTTTCCAAGAACCAGGGATGGACGCATCTAACAAAGAGCTTCTGGTCTTTCCTGGCAGGTGGCATTCCTCTGCAAGGCCCAGTGAAGGAGGAGACAGTCAGGAGATGTTTCTCCTATTTAAACTGGTAGCCCAAGGGAAGGTGAATTGAACAGTTTCTGGGAAAGAAGTTTGTATCAAGGTAATTAATGCTGATTCCGGATGTTATGTTTCTCCTCACAAGGACACATTTGTAACAGCTGTGTGCAAACCTCCCTACCTGGGGGGGCATTTTCTGTGCACAGACACAGGCATTGACTACACAACCTCCAAATAACTCCCCATAATAATTCAAGACTAAGAAAGAAATGAGACACAGCAACACAACACAATCCGTGGAAGGTACTGTTGGAGTCTGGGATTAACCAATCCATTCCATTTCACCCAGTAACAATCAAGGGCCCAGCTGTCCTGCTATGACATGATGGGGAGGTGCAGCATGGTAGAAACAGGAATGCATGCCAGCAGAAAGCAGTGAGACACAGGAATTGGTTTTAATGAAAACAGACTCCTATTCTTATGCTTGCATTTTTTTACCTGGTCACCTGAATTTCCATGCAGACTGGCTCTGAGCTGTAATTCCCTTGGTCTGCATAGGCAGTTAGCTCAATTCCATGTCAGCAGGACATAATGCCGCATGTGGAGTTGCACAAGCCAGCTCAAATACTAGAGCCACTATAGTTGCTTTACAGCAGTGCTCTGCCACAGCTAATTAGACCAACCACTGCACCATGTTGTGGGAACATACCCTAGGAGAATTTCTGAAGGCTGCCACTGAATTTCTTTTAAATTTTAATTTCCAAGGTGGTGTATCTTTTGTTGAGCCCAGACCGCTTCACTGCCCTTTGAAAAACTTTGGATGCTGAGATATCCTATCTGAACTGACTCAGAACCCTCAAACCAACCCATTCATTTGGAGGAGTCCTGGCTACTATCAAAGCCTCTTGGTTTCCTACTGGCTAAGTTTCAGGCTATTTTGTGAAGCACTTCATAGCAATCAGCAAACATAATTGTCAGCTTCTGTTCCAGGCAGATGCCCAAATCGCAACACGCTCCAATAGTGAACCCTGAATGACGTGGAATGTTTGGAACCGTCTCAGTCTAAAAAAACCCTTGTCTTTGTCATGCAAGCTTAAGCTTATTTCACTTGCAGTCACTTCCCACATCTTCCCACTCTATGTTTTACCAAGAAATCTCTTCCCTGTTTGAAATTCCCAGCAGTCCAGTAGTTCTATGAACAGATATAGAAACAGAGTACTTGCTTCTCCTGAACCAGAACAGGGAGTTGTTACTCATATCCTTCACCTGGAGGCTTCCTCTACATCCTGCTCTGAATATTTCACCTTCAAAAGCTATGCTTTCACACTTTGATTTAAAAGTGGCACTCCAGTACTCAGAGGAACAGTTTACACTGCAGGGTGGATGAGTTTAGCAGTTCATATTTCTCTAACGTCTGCCCTGACATTAGGAACTTCCTTGGTAAGTTTTCAGTAGATCTAAAACCAGATTTGCATCTTATATACTGAATTATGGAGAGAGAAGCCTCTCTTAGCATGTATACTTTCCTCCTGCACATTCAATTTTTGGTCTTCATCTAGTTATTGTATAAAATATCAAATGTCTGGTTAGGGCATCAGCATTATCATGTTTATGCTCACGCCTGCTTTAACTTTATAATCAATCATAACATTTCAAAGTTTTTTCTGAGCACTTAGTTAGCTGCACCTCAAGATTCCTGTGCCATAAAATCTATTGCAGGGATATGCAATCTCTCTTGAACAGAAATTATGAAATATAAGATGAAAATGTTCTAGAATGTAATCACAACTACCAGGTTGCATAATTATATCTCTCAGGAATATCTGGATTTCTCCTATCATGACATACCACTTTTTTAAGACAATGGAATGCTAATGTACTGTTCTTAGACTGTAAGGACTGCCACATTATGTTCAACTTCAAAGATTTTTGGCATGCAAGCAGCCTAAAACTAGAGAATTGGCAAGAGTTGTCAGTACCTGAGAAGGAATATCACATTTCATTAACTATTGTAAACTTGCTTTTCTCACTTAACCTGTGCAATGTTTGTGCAATATTAGTTTAGCAATATTACTGAGCAAAACAAGAATAGGCTTGTGAAAATCTTTCCATGTCCTAAAAGGAATAGAAAACTATGCATTTCCATATAACCATAGTTATTTCAGAAGAAATGCTGATCTTGCTGACTTAGTGTCTGCTTTTTAAGTAATTCTCCCCTCTTTGGATTCAGTTTCTGACTGACAGCCTTCAGTTTATCACATACTGCTTGCCAGACAATTCTTCACAGATTTCAGTATGCATAAGGATATTTTAGCAGGATAACAAACAGACCTGGACAGCCTGTGTCAATCAGCTTATGCTGCAACTTCCACACCCCTCTTTGGTTTTAAGTTCTTTTTACTTTTCCATACACAGCCACCATCTTCTCCAGTAACAACCAGTCAATGCCCAGTACAGTGCTATGCCAAAGCTTTTCCATACACAGCCTTTCAGTTTCTGAGCAGCTTTGCACTGTCCTTGCTCCAGACAGATAGCAGTGTTTGTCACATGAAACCATCAGAAATGAAAACCAGGCATAAATTTACCTGTAATTTCCTTACTTTGAATTGTGAACTTGAACAGTAATTTTAATGAAGGAATGTTCAGCTTCAATCTACCATACAGCTGCTGATGTAGTAATTCTTATCAAAAATCAGAGAAATAATGCATATACAAATATTTCCAGAAATTGAAATATGTTAGATAGCAATAAAGCAGCAAGTAGCTTGCAACTTCCACACACAGATTTACATTGCTGTTAAATCTCTTTTGACAGTATAAAAAAGGGCCATGATTCAAAGTGTTTAAACACATGCTGTACTTATTTCTATGGAAACTGAAAGTTTGCTTTCATTTGAAGTTGCACACCAAGCAAGCCTTACAAAATCCATGTATCCTATTTCAGGAGGAAAAGTGCTCAATTCTGAAAGAGTCACTTATCACATCACACCAGAAGGGCTTTCATATGTCCAAACTACACACCTCAACAGCTAAATTCCACAGTGAATGAAATGAAAAGAAATAACTTGTAGCATTTTCTTGGACACTAAATATCCAGTCCCCAAGGGGATGAATAAGGACTCTGGATTTGTAAAACTGACCCCTGAAAACTTCATCATCCATGTACACCATCATCAACCCCGTCAGCTGTATGTGCACACGTATGTGCAACCACAGAGCCGAACAAGCAAGAACACACCAGTGACTGAATGACCAGGTACCATAATCACTACACTTGAGAATCTGTCTTCCAGAAAAAAATCCATTGCTCATCATGTTAATAAAAGTTATACAATGTTCCCATTATTTAGAGAAATACTTCGGCCTGTGTTTTGAAGGGACATTTAGCAGTGACCCCCCCAATGAACTGCCTTTCTTCCTTGAAACACAGTAGGATCATTTTCAGATGAAATCACAAAACTGTCTGCATGCTCAAGGGAACAAAAACTATTTCAAAAGCATGCACAGGCCGAAATAGAAAAAGAAGGTACTTCACAAACGGGCCTGAGTGTTTTTTGTGAGGTTATCTGCCATAGATTCTTCACTGAAGTTGTCAGTTGTGCACATACACCTAATGCTATTCCACACACAGATCACAGCATAATAAAGTTTTGGTTTGTAGATTCTTTTAACGTAATAATTATACCCATACAACTGCAGCTTCTGATTTACATATAGCAATACCTTCTCTGCATATGATTCTTCCTACTGTTATATCTTTTTAACTTTCCGCTTCTACATCTAGAATAGATAAACCAGTATAGAGCATCTTTACACTCATGACAATTCTACCAAGCCATGCTGAAGCAGAGTTTGCTTCTTTATCTCTTTTATTGCTATGAAATAAATTTGTGGTGTGAACAAGCTGTGATGGGTAGTTCTTGGTTTTCATTCTTGATGGCAGTTTTGACCACTTGTTGGGATGGAATCAGTTAAAAAAGGGATATTGCTCCTACCTTGGGGAAGACACTGAGCCTCCCCAAGGAGAAAAACGTCAAGCAAAACAAACCTGCATAGCAGTACAAAGCTGGGAGCCCGCAACTCTTTTGAAAAGGTGAAGAAATGATTGCAAGGAGCAGATAACCAGGCCTAAGAGCTGATGGGTTGGTTTCCCCCCCCCCCCCCGTGGGCCCCATGATATGGTGCTGAGTCAGGAGGTCACTGGGTTTTCTGGAAGCAAGGATCAACTCTGGGAAGGCATTTGTTTATAAATCATTCTTATTTCTATTGCCCTTCCTTGGTTCTTTGAATTTTCTTAGGAAGTTAACTAATCTAGTTTTATGTTAATAAAATGTAAAGGTAATTTACTTATTTTCTTGTTTACTTAAAAACCTTTTGGTTTTCTTTGAAGAGCTCCTTGCAATGGAAAAGTCTACACACATCTGCCTCACAGCTGTGGCTGACTTGAGGGCCCATGACACTAAAAAGTAAGTTCTCAAATCCGAAAAGCCTCAGATGTTTCTAACAAAAACAAACAAACAAAACCACCACCAAGAAAAACAGCCAATAACAGAATCCAGCTGTACCTTGTATGATGGTCTTGCAACTGCATGGATTTGGCCACCTATTCAAAAATTCAACCCCCCTTTTACCTCTGACTGCTGTCAGACAATCTCTTACCAGAAGGAGTAAGTGACTTATGAACAAATGAAGTCCGATTAAACCCAGCTATTTGAAACAAAAGCACAGCAACAATCACCCCTCTGCAGCCCCATCAGTATCTACACCGTCAGCATGGTCACAAACTCTGACACTGCTATATGATAGTCCTCAAGTATTTTTTATTCTTACTATTCCTTAACTTAAATCAAACTTTCATAAATGTATTTTTTTTTTTAGAGTGTGCACTTTTTAAGTCGACCTGAAGTTGTTCCTTCCTATTTATAAAAACAGCACACTGAACACTGTAGATTAATTTCAAGGTAACGTTCATGCTTGTTGAAATGCTAAAAGTGTACCAAGACCAGCAGAAATTTCTGGAGCAATAAATAAAAAACATGGACGGCTGAAGAGGAGCAGGACACGAGGCAAACTGTCCAGCAGTGCCAGCAATACGCCTAGTTTTGCTTCCCTTCTTAGAACTTCTATAGCTGTGCCAATCACGAAACCCACGCCAGGCAACGTCGTCTGCCCTGAGAGCTCATCCCCCTCTGCTGCCTATACAGCAGCTTAGATGTGTCATGAGAATCATCCCATGCTGCTTTTTCTCAGTTTTATGTTCCACTTAATCTGATGGAAAATACCAGAAGAGGATTAGGTAATCAGTCACTAAAGGAGATTCAGTCCACTGCACTAACAGACAAGAGTTAAAATGTCATTTTTTGAGTCATAATTTACAATAGAAACTCTCTCTTCCATATCCCCATTGTGCCACCTTTCTGAAAGGCAGGCCTAACTAATGTGAAATGTTTTTTCTTAAATAATGTTGGGTGTAATTGCATAAAGTAAAGAAAGTGCATTTCTCACTCTTAAATTATGGATTACAGTCCTCTACTTCAGCAGAGCTATGAGATCATACAGTGCATTAAATGTTAATTAGGATATTTTCTTTCAGTTCCTCCTTAAATTTAGGAACATGGGAATGAATTCTGCAGCAAAACTCTCTTCCCTTTTATCTAGGATGTAAGTGGCAGGTGTAGTAGTGGTGCACTTGAACAACATTTTTGTCGGAGTAAAAGCTATTGAAATAAAGCTATTGAAACTGAAACTGACTTACAAAAAGAGTTCCCTGTTTCAGTAAACATGTCAGGGAAATATTCAAAATAATACAATACTAATAAGAAGAAATAATATTATAATGAACTGGAAAACAAGTTTTTATCAGTTTGGGGGAAATTTGCTTGTTACTGTTAAAAAATCTTTTCTCAAAATACTGTATTTTAAGAAGCACAAAATGCATTTCCTATGGCATAGGTAACATCACATTATCTTAAAGGAACTCTTTGTTAAACACAACTGCAACCTAAAGATGTGCAAACCTCATAGTGTTTCTTTAAAATACCATTCAACCTTGCTCCAGACACTTCTATTTTTAGTAACAGAAGAAAACATTAAAAAAATGTGGAGAATATTATCATTTAATACCGCACTATACAGCCAGACCATTGAGAAATCAGTTCTAACTAATGGTGTGGTAAATTTTTAAGCCTACTGATTAGAGGTTCTACACCCGACTCCTAAACACAGCTGAGCCATTCAGCAACAAATGCAGCACAGGGAGGGAAGTATTTTGGCCATGACTTTCAGGTGATTAAAACAGCAGCAAAGGTATGGAGGCTGAAATCCTTTCTTCACTAGGTGCAGTGGCAAATAGAGCTATTTCAAGAGGGCAAAATGGCATGTGGAGATGCTATTAAAACTGTCAGTCTTACTACAAGTAATGCTGAAACACCACAGCCAACAACCCCACAATACACTGCTGGCAGAATTTATTTTTACATGTCCATCAGGTACTACCAGGTTATTTTGAAAGCCAGAGCTGGAAAAATCAAGACATAAATCACTGTAACTATCAATTAATAATCAAAGCTGGTGAAAGGTCCTGAATCACTTTAGGCCATGGCACTAGCAAAACAGCCATCACCTCAGATGATTAATGCAAATGACCAGGACTGATAAATTGATTCTACAAAAAATCTAAAAATACTCATATTAGAAAATATGTCACTGACATACTATTGCTTTAAAAGCAGAAAGAATCCATTCCCATATCTTAGCACCTTCTTTACAACGAGAAATTATCTAACTAATGTTAATGAGATCAGTCTAATGAGATCTTATAATAAATTTTATCTGCGCTGTTGCAGTGGCATTTCTAGGAATTTATTTAATACACAGACAACTGTTTTTAGTGGATTCTACAAAGATGTTTTAAATTTTGAAGTCAGTTTTTTGTAACATTTTAAAAGTGAAGTGTAAGCTTACACGTTTGATTGTTTGGGAGTAAATATGATCCGTGTAATAACAATACCCAGATGTTCCACCTGTCAAAATAATATAATCTAAAAGAAAGGAGTATGTAAACTCCAGATTTCAGCTCTAAGTAACCACCTAATAGACTTATGTAGAGCACCACTCCCAGATTAATAATTGGTTCCCACAAAAATAACAAACATTCCTATAAACGAAGAAAAATTATAATGATAAACCAAGCATTAATGAAAAAAAGAGAATAGTACTTGATCATTCACGGCAAATGTGTACTTCAAAATTTCCTATAGTCAGAAATCAGTGTTTTCTTTCTGCTGAAGACACAATTGCTTCTTCATAGTAGCCTTCTATTTCTGTGGTATGTTTGCCTGGTAAAAATGTCAGGGCTTTTTTTGTTGGCAGTTTTGGTTTTTGGTTTTTTTTTAATCATTAGCTGTCTGCCTTTGAATTATACTATATATCTTGTAAAGTTTTCAAATTCTTGTATTCTCTAGATTATAACTGAGCTCTGTATTTACTAATTCATCTTTATTTGCAGCTGGCAAATGCAAAGATGTTAGCTACACTCAGGAGATTTTGACATATGACTGCTTAAAATGTAGAGGAGTTACAATTTTCACTTTAGCAAACTGTTCCATATTTTATTTCAAAGAAATGTGAGTCCCAAGGCAAAATGAGATTATTAGACCGACTTACTCTCAAAATAAGGATTTAATGACTAACACGCAGCTTCTTACTTCTAATAATCTTAGCTAGCAAAGGCTTTGCTTTACTTAATATTACTCCTGGTCAAAATAAAATCAGAGTGCAAGGAGACAGAGAAATCTCAGCCACCTCATTCTGAGTCCTGCCTTGGACTTACAAGCTGACAGGGCTCTGAAGAGGATCCTTTCTGGTTGAGGCTGAAGCTGCACAGATGAATGTTCTGAAGTTTAGGCAAACCATTACTTTGTGTGCCACTAAAGATCAGAAGTATCATTGGTAGTTTTTTGCTGGGTTAGTTTAAGGCTCACGTGGACTAATTATACAGTATGCCAAGCAGGGAGCGTGCCTTCTGCAGGTTCAGATTTCATGCAGAAGGTCAATGCCATGTTGCATGTCAAAACTGAAAGGAGGTGAGTCAAGCAACAAGATATACCTGAACTTCAACCTCCTGACACAGACATGATCCCCACTGAATCTGTAAAACAGCTCATTTTTAATCCTTGCTTAGCGCTGTTGAACAAAGGGGGGTCATAAGATGACTTACTGTATGGCTGAAAAATAATGCAAAAATACACCACGGTCAGCGAAAAAACTATTTGAAACATTACACTTTTTCAGCATGAGCAGAGATTTGGTCAGTGGTAGTATGAAATAATTACCTCCCCTTAGGAAAACAAGAAAAGAGTTCTTCTGAAATAGAGGGCTTTTGAGTCTTGTAAACACATGAAATGGTAGTCTGCCCTGAACTACATGCACATGAATAATCCTTTATAGACTGAACTTTTAAAAATCAAGCTCACTTGTAAAATTTGTCTCCAAAATCTGAGGTGCCAAATCAAACAGTGTACACATTACCTCTTCCCCCAGTATTCGAAATTTTCTTCATACTTGCAGTAGATAACAGTATTCAAAACAGTAATGACTTCTGTCTATTCTACTTAAATTCCCTACCTCCAGTTATGCCTCTAAACCCAAAACTGCATGTATGCATATTTTATTAGATTCATGTAATCCAAGCACAATAACAATGCAGAAACAAAATGTAGGTCAGTTAACTTTGTCAGAAACAACTGGCAACTGCTAAATGCTCTTTAACAAACCGATACAATCATCTAAATACACAGAAACACTTAGAAATTTTAGGCATAATTATTTCTGGGCTTCATGATTTGGTGTACGATATGATATCGTATGATCTGATGACATGATATCGTAATTTCTATGAAAGCATATTGTTAAAAATAGAACAAAATTGTTGGAACATAAAAGACAGACTGTCAACTTACAGAATTGTTATTCTGTTATTTTATGCTCATAAACATTTACAAAATGTGGGTATCTAAGATGGACAGTGATTAATAGCAGAGCCTTAAGAAAAGAAAGAGCAAACTGATCCCTCTGTTAGTTGGTGAGAACCCTCAAGCGCATCAGTATAAGCCGGCTGATGTCACCTCACTGCTCTCCTCAGTTACTCACTAGGAGCCTGTTGCTGTATAGGTTTTTTTTTTCCTTCGGCAGAGCTAAATAATTCATCAGGGCATGGCGTTTTGTGAGCAGGCCAGACTGCAGGCATCAGGCCAAGACCAAGGTCGCCATGGAGACCTGCATGCAGCTTCATCCCCGCTACCTCCCTCGCTGAGTGAGCCCATGAAAAACGGCATCGGCTGAGCAGCCGTGCTCATTTCAGCAGTGAACAATAGGTATAATAAAAACAAAGAAAGAAGAAGCAAAATAAGGACATAAAAGCATCTGCTGTAACTGCATTGAAAGATCTAAATGACAAATGACTCATTAAGCAGTTCCTACTTGCACTGATACAACTATTATTTTACATGAGAGACGTACTAACCCCCGTTATTAGTAAGAGCTATTGCTGCTCTTCAGGCAGATAGATTATCCTATACATTGCAGATGGCAAATTATTAAAGATGCATGCATGCTCTTTAAAACTCATTTTTGTTACTAAAATAAAGTTGTAGGGGTAAAATTAAATCCTAACACAATATAAGATATATTGCTTAGATCGCCTTTACCCTCTTATATATTGTTGCTGTAGAATACTGATTTTCAGAGTTGTCTCAACGTTCATTAAAAAGACAGGCTTATTTAGTATCTAAACCAAAAAAAATAGTAGTCAGAAAAGCAAAAAATTACATCAAAGAGGAAAAATGTATTTGAACTGTGTTTATTGAAGTGCTGTTTTATTTATCAATTAATGTGTTTCATTAACATGAAAACAGCCTTTTTGTACATTTTACCAGTGAAAAAATTAAAATTTATGCTGAATTATTTATAGTAGATCAGCTTAACTATCCAACTTCCATTCTTTCCTTTTTTTTCCTGCTACATATTGCTGTTCTTTGACTATCTTGCTCTCCAGGCACCTGTTATTAAACATCACAGTATTTTATTACCCAAAACCACCTGTAATGCAAAGGCCTGGTCATGTTTTTATTAGATATATAAGGTACAATCCTTAAAACAAACTACATTCTGCAACCTCCCTGAATGAGGTTCTCGATTTTTGTACACTTCTATTTATTCCAGAAACCGTATAAAACCAATCCCTCTAACACATTCCTACATCCTCAAGCTTATGTGTTTGTTGGAAAAAGTGATTCTGGGGAATGATGACATCACACTAATACAACATAGTACTGTGTATATATAACCTTTGAAAGCTATGGTGTGCTCTCTATAGGTGATAATGGTAAAATTTACAGTATGAGGTCACAGGCGTGTAAGTCAGAGGATGAGATGACTTCCATGTGGTAGCCCTGAAACCAGAAGAGGAGCATCTCGGACTGCTTGCCCTGCAACGTCCTTATAGAGCCTCCACTACATACCCCTTTTAGAGCTGCCAAACCCTGAATCTAGCATGGACCAAACCTTTAAGTTTCTTCTCTCTGACTGCCAATTTCACCTCCTGCTTAGGCTCAATGTTCTCAAGGAATATTCTTGTCTGTCACTTCCCGTCCAGATTTTTGGTTTCCTATAAACTGCAGTCAAAGTACAGCAGGGCTGAGTGGACATAATAAACATCATCTTTGGATTCCTGATACTCCCACAGAGATTCTCCATGTTCAAATAAAAGTTCATAAACAGAAGCCCCCCAACATTTTGCAGCAGTGTTCTCACTGGTAATTGCATGTATGTAAGCTGCACAGAACTGGAGACCAATTTCTCCCAAGATAAAGCCAATAGATACGAACTGGAGACCAGTGAATTTCCTGAAAAAAATCTGAGGAGATCAGGCAACCCCTGATCTCAGAACCACCAGGCCGACTTTGAATCCCAGTCCACCCACCAAAACCCACAATATTGACGTATTTGTCTTTGCTGTATAATTATGAAGCAGGTAAAAGAGTCCAAAAGCATACCTTTTTAGGATTTAGAGAATGGGGTCTTTTTTTCAGAATAATGTTTTGGCATGAGATGGTTCAGAAATCTAAGTACTAACATGTGATGGCCTCTCACCATCACATATTTTCTGGAGAGAAGGCATGTGGGACATCTTTTCACTGTTTGATCACAGAAAGAACAGAAGTTCCCTTGTCTAGAAAGAGACTAGAAAATCACCAAAAATTCTCTGCTGATGCTCTGAAGGACTCTAGACAGAAATTGAGAACAAGCAGGTTTCCTGTGCTCAATTATGAAATGGTAAAAAAACGAAGGTTAAAGCCTTGCAGCTCAGGTAGGGATGGTGTGACCTATTGCTGGAGGCCCAAACACCACTACAGGAGGAGGGCAGACCCCCAGGTGGAGTTTTCATTCTTGATGATCTAACTGCAGCCTTCTAAGCCAGCTGGCCATTACATTTATTTTCCATTGGATTTGACAGGTCTGGTCTGCCTCCAAGGCTGCACAGAGAACAGCCTGAGTATCAGGGATTTGAAGACCTCATTATGAATGTGTAAAAAATCCAGATACAGTAACACAAACACCAGCAAGAGTTGGAAACGAGGAAACGTGCTGAATGATCCTGATGCCCACGCTGATTTTATATGGACTAGAAGAGAGATACTTCCAATTCAGCCTTCATGTAATACCAGAGCCAGGCCTTTTGTCCTCTCCTGAATGTACACAGCTTGGGAAATGTTGATCTTCATCTGCCTTAAATTGATCTATTGTTTCATAAATATTGCACTTACACTCCTGCAAATCCTTGCAGCTATTGATGTTAATAAACCCCTTTGATTTTTACAAACTGTTACTTGTAAAAGAAATTAAAAAAAAAAAGAAAAATATATAGCCTAATTTGCATTATTTCTAAAATGTGCGAAGAAAAGGCCTAATTGAGAGCTTGTTGATGCATTTTTCATTTTTCCTTTAGAACACAGCATAAGTGGACATGGGGAAAAGTATAAAAAGAACAATTACCATGAAGACTTTCCAGGATCATTGTTACAGATGGATACAGTGACTGCTGAGGGTATACATTGTAAAAATAAAGGAAAGAAAGAAAAATCACATTTCCTGTTATGCAGCTGCTTCTTTTGTTATCACGATCATATGGGAGATTGAGGACATCGGAAATGGGTTCTTTTGGACTTTATTTTCAGCCAATGGCTTGTTGAATCTCCGATGTACAGGAGTCCTACATCGGACAGAAGTGTCATTTACAGAGCTTTGGATCCTTTGAACACAAAAGGTGTAGAGGAATAGTTGTTCACATGAGTTGCGCTGAATTTCATATTGTCCCAAAGCAATTTGCTCTTTCTTCTGTACGCTCTTACAGGGAGGAAAAAATGGGATTTCCAAGCCCTTCTCCTTTGCCATGGGAAGCCACACCTTTAAACAGAGGGAGGCCATCTTCTTTCTTTATAGTTGCTTGCGTCTCTCTTCACCTCCTTGTTCCTTTATCAGTCCTTATGCACTCTGCTGTTATTTGATCCACATTTCTTCTTATCCTGTGTAACCCTTGTAGAGAGTGTGGCTTACGTGCTGAGATACAAAGGATTTTTAAGACCATTACCAGAAGAATGTGTGACACAGTGGTCTGAGATCGCTTTTCCAAAGATATTAATCATGCCTCTGGCTCTCAGAGTGATGTCTGGGCAGATGAACTGACGTCAGTCTCCTCACCTTTATATGTATGACAGGTTAACAAAAGCATCCTAGAGAAATCCCATTTGAGAAAGCAAGAATGCATACTTTTATCAAAGGTCTGTTGAAATTTCACAAGGCAAGAATGGTACAAACATACTAATATCAACAAGAATTAAGTATTGTGGCTTGTCTTCAGTTACACAGGTCAAATTACCAAGCATCCTTCCTTTACGTGAACTGGTATATATAAGGAAGGCTTCTGCAGCAAGAACCTTTTGGATCCATATCACGATGCATCAGTGACTACCACCAAACCACAGGTAACTCCTACGGCATGCTATAGATCCGTAGGAATCACCAGGGATGGTGAGCTTTTACTGAATGAGATGTTTAAACAAAGAGTGGGCACGTCTAGAATGTGAAAGAGGTACAGACTGGAGACAAAAAGAATGACAGGACTGTGGCGGAGTGATTGAAAAGTCTGTCTGCAGTGATGACTAATATTTTCCAGCATATATACAAGGTTTCAATAAATGTCCTATAAAGTGCTCCAGAAAGTGCAGAGATAATGCTTTCACACAGCATTATTACTGTTGTGAGAATTTGTTTGCTGGTGTTTGTCAAGCACTTTTAACAAGGGAATATTTAGAGGCAGTAATAATAAAATGCAGACATATTTAGCTGCTAGGCAACTATGAAAGAATGTAAGGTTCTTCCTCCAGACTAACAGCACAACTTTAACTTGACACTACGTACTTATTCCTATGCACTTGGGAACCATGGATACCTATGTTTTGGTTCCACTATTCTAATTGCTGAACTGGTTTTGGCTGAGATAGTGTTACTTTTCTGCATAGTAGCACGTATCATATTTTGAATTTGTGATGAAAATTATGCCAATAACATAGGGAAGTTTTAGCTATTGCTGAGCAGCATTTACACAGCGTCAAGGTCTTTTCTGCCTTTCACACTGCCTTGCCAGCGAGCAGGCTGGAGCACAGAAATTTGGGAAGGGACACAGCTTGGACAGCTGACCCCAGCTGACCAAAGAGATATTCCATAGCATATCTCATCATGCTCAGCAATAAAAGCAGAGGGAAGGAGAGCGGGTGACATTTGGAGCAATGGCATTTGTCTTCCCAAGTAATCATTATGTGTGATGGAGCCCGGCTTTCCTGGAGATGGCTGAACACTTGCCTGCCAATGGGAAGTGGTGAATGAATTCCTTGATTTGCTTTGATTGCATACATGGCTTTTGCTTTACCTATTAAACTGTCTTTATCTCAACCCATGAGTACTTTCAATTTTACCCTTACAATGCTTTCCCCCATCCCAGCAGGGGAAAACAAGCCAACTGCTGTGTGGGGCTCAGCTGCATACCTGGGTTAAGCCATGGCAATTGCTTAACAAAATGCTAGGCTGACTAGCAAAATTGAATATAGAAAAACAGAATTCCCAGTTAGTAAGGGACCTCCCCCAGGTCTTTAACCAAAGGAATAAAGTGATGTAGATCTGGACCTACTCACACACATACTAATTTTCTGTCTTTAGATATGGTGATTTTTGGGTGAGGCATAGCACACTATGACTGCTCTTGAGAGCCACATCAAGTATCTAATGTTGTGGTTTAGCCCCAGTCAGAAACTAAGCACCACAGAGCTGCTAGCTCACCTCTCCCACTCCCCCAGTGGGAGAGGGGACAGAATCAGAGGAAAAAGATAAGAGAACTCATAGGTTAAAAAAAGAAGAGTTTAATACTTTAACACAAATTAATTAAAATAATTATACTAATAACACTACTAATACTAGTGCTACTACTAATAATATGTAATTAAAATAATATTACTAATGATAATGATAAGAATATGTCATAGAAAAAAAAGAAAAAATGCAACCACCCACCACTTGCTGACCAACACCAGCCAGTCCCCAGGCAGCAAATGCCCCCTCCATGCTAGGCTGACTAGCAAAATTGAATATAGAAAAACAGAATTCCCAGTTAGTAAGGGACCTCCCCCAGGTCTTTAACCAAAGGAATAAAGTGATGTAGATCTGGACCTACTCACACACATACTAATTTTCTGTCTTTAGATATGGTGATTTTTGGGTGAGGCATAGCACACTATGACTGCTCTTGAGAGCCACATCAAGTATCTAATGTTGTGGTTTAGCCCCAGTCAGAAACTAAGCACCACAGAGCTGCTAGCTCACCTCTCCCACTCCCCCAGTGGGAGAGGGGACAGAATCAGAGGAAAAAGGTAAGAGAACTCATAGGTTAAAAAAAGAAGAGTTTAATACTTTAACACAAATTAATTAAAATAATTATACTAATAACACTACTAATACTAGTGCTACTACTAATAATATGTAATTAAAATAATATTACTAATGATAATGATAAGAATATGTCATAGAAAAAAAAGAAAAAAATGCAACCACCCACCGCTTGCTGACCAACACCCAGCCAGTCCCCAAGCAGCAATTGCCCCTCCCAGCCAACTCCCCCAACTTACATACCAAGCATGACATTTGATGGCATGAAATGCCCCTTTGATTAGTTTGATCAGCTGTCCAGGCCATGTCAGGGGCAGTATGAGAAACTAAAAATTGTCCTTGGCTTTAATATAAGCACTGCTTGGCAACAACTAAAAGCACCAGTAGGCTGTCAACATTCTTCTCAGCACAAATCCAAAACATAGCCTCATACTACCTACTGTGAAAACATTAACTCTATCCCAGCCAAAACCAGCACATTTACCTAGCAGGCAGAGCAGGTAGAATCAATGGCAGCTTCAGGATACCTGTGTTTCACTCTACTGCAGGACAGACAATGTCTTGCACATCATAAACAGTACCACAGATGTATATATATCACTATAGTGACCTATGAGCATTTCATGTATGTTAAAGAAACACTTCACTTGGTCCTTGGCCAAAAAAAAGGAGTAACACTGCTAGTGCCAATGGAGTAGCAGTGGTACACTGTATCTCACACTCTACTCCTCCACATGGAAAAGAAGTGCAAATAATTTGTCCCAGAATGTAGTTCAAGCAAAAAGGCTAGGTCAAAGTAGCAACACTGACACTTCGTCCTGCTGGTGATCATTACGACTAATTTTGAGAGCGAATAATTGATGCAGAAATTATGTCCTCACGTTTTACATCACAATGAAACATATGAAAATTTCTAGTGATCCGGTATGTATCTACCTGGTACATACAGCTAAGTTAGCCGTATTGATCATCATCTGTCATTTTTTCTTGTTAGTGGCTTAAATTAAGACACTACCCTGAAAATTGTCAGGCACCTTATTCAATGTCTCCCCCAGTTCCAATATCTGCATTGCCTCTTTTGATACTTTATTTTAACACTTTCTAAATAAAATAAGACAAGTAAGTCTTAATGACTTGAAGCTATTTTGCCAAGCACACAAGAAACATTTCTGGAAAATTATCAGCCACATTATCATCCTGCAAGCAATACTCCCCTGAATTTGAGTTATCCCATAGCCTACAGTGTTCAACCGATAGCACTGATCTTAGCAAGAGCTAATCCCATGAGTGAAGAGTACAGAGGAAAAGCAACATGAAACATTCTAGCTGGTGACAAGGGATTCCACGGCTTCAGACATAGTCCCCTCGCGCTTGAACTGAAAGCTTTGTAAGAGAAGTGCTCGAGGTGAAACCACAGCCACAGACAGGTCAAGGTAAAACTCCCATTAATTTCAGTCAGGACACAATTTCACTGTAGGAATTTCATTGTTGCCAGCCTTGCTATATTTTCAATATTCTTTCTTCTACTTAGAATAAAGGAGTGAAGTTTAAAAGGGGAGAGAAAGCACCATATGTTATATGGTAATGACTATATTTACATAAAGAGCAAGGATCTGAAGAACTGCAATACAGTAAATCTGACTTCACTTTTAGGACAGAAATTGGAAATGCTTGCTATGGCCTCATTTACAAACCTGTGCTGCATAGACTAGCCAGAGTCACTCAAACCTAAAAAAACTACACATGGAAAATTTACTGTATATATTTCTGATATGACAGACAATAAATGTGACACAATGAACATTTTATTTATCTTGATTTCTAATCAATTAATGCTGCATCACACAGCAATTTCACCTACAAGGTCAGACATTAGAAAAGTTACTCATACAGATTAAGAACTGTCTTACAAAGTGAAAATGGAGCGTGTCAGATCAAGAGAAAACATTTGACTTGTGTAGGAGTAATAAGCACAATAGGTATCACTACCTTGATTTTGTTTACACAGTTTATACTGAAGACAGTTTTTCACAGGGTATCAGAGAAGTGTATTAATATCAATGACAAAAAGCCACTCTGGGCTTTCTCCTTTTGAAGACACCGAATGGTCTCGTTTCCCTAAACGCAGTCCTCAATAGCATGCTTTCCCAGATCAAGGCTGAAGTCCTCTGCTATGTAACAGGCTGAGCTTTATAAAAAGAAATGCAAAGGAAAGAAGCAGAGGAAGGCTCCTTTCTTCCCATCTAAGTACTACACCGAATGTGGTCTTAAAGGCTAATGATGCTAGATCATTGCTACTACAGGAGTTCAGAGGTCTGCTAGTTCACAACACAAGTTGATCATCCCAGCTCAGTTCTCAAAAATACAGCTCAATTCAATTCTCAGTGGCATTCTTCCTTGACAGTCCCAGGAAGTATAAGAAAAATGAAGCAGCCTTGGAAAGCTCTTTTGACTTATGCCACCTTTAGCACAGGAGACTCCAAGCACTGGTTGCTTCTTTTGAGCAAATCACATGCCAGACAAACACCAACATGCAACTGTCCACATCCTACAAAACGGCGTTTGGTTTTCTTATCAAAGGGGACATGTTTTCCAGCACAATTTCATCCGCACTGAGACTTTGCCTGCAGATATGCACCTGACTGTGAGGCAGCACCGTAACATTTGCACAATCTGCAACCTCAGTGGAAGTTTGTAATGCAGAACTGCAAACATAAACTGCGGGGAAGCATTTAATGAGCCACCTGTGTAGGTCATAATCACAGGAAACAATTAATAGTTCTGTTTCAGCTGACTCCATTCTCCCACCTGGAGACTTGGGTGCTGCTTTCTCCAGCCCAGGTTTAATCAGATTTGGTATAGCGTTGGGTAACTTAACCTGCCACTAACCATTCCAGAGACAATGATGAGCAACAGCATGTCTGTTTCCTCAATAGTCAGCCAAAGTAAGTCAACCAAGAATAAACACGATCATAAGAAAGCAGAGATTCTAAAGAAATACAATGAAGTGCAGACAAAATGTTGACTCTTAATCTAACGTATGCAACAAATGGCAATAAAATTACTGCAGGCTTTTGAAGGCTTATCTTTTAGATCATTCACAAAACCTGACTGAGCCCTGGCCCAATACACCAGTATGACCATACTGCAGACTGATACTAAATAAAGTGCTGATCCTCAGGTCTTGAAGTCTCATTAAATTCTCCTTCTAGAATTCTCCCTGATCATTCTACCACAGAAATGTCTGGGGCTAACCTTTGTCTGTGGTGCCTGGATAATGCAAGTCCATAGAAAATACTAATACACAAAAACAAAGAAGTAGCAAAACAATGTTTTCCAATACTGTGCCTGGCATCAAATTTTTTTGAGAGAAACTGCAACAAATGGTAAATAAGGACACAGATGTCCTGGACCTTTCCCCCTTAAATCTCATCTGAACAAAGCGAATCACCAAGAGGGACAAAACAGGATCAGTTCATTTAAGAACATTCACAGAAAAGACTGGTCATGTTTAAATTAAATGGGCCTGAAACCATTCTCCAGCATGAAAAAAGTACTGGCACAACAGGTCACCTCCATACTGTTGGCAGAGAGTGCTGGACACAGAGTGCCTGAATTCAAATCCTTCAGGAGGTTGTCCCTGGCCAGTAAGAATGCTAGTTGGTTGATACTGAAACTATTTAACTGCATAGACAGATGAGTTCATGCCTGAAGACTTCTCTGGCATTGCTTATCTTACCAATACAGAGTGACTCTGCTACTCAATATACTTTCTGAAAGATGATGTGTTATCTTGAAACTTAACTCCTGCAAGTTAACTTGTTGTCACCTTGGTATCTTGTGTCAAGCAAATCAACAGGTGAAAGAGTTTTCCATGATGTGAAAGTTTATCCAAACCTCTTCAGTTTACCATCTGCACTGGAAATTTCTCAACATAATTATACTGAAGACTTATACCAGTTTCAGTAAGGTCTATAATGCAGCAATTTAAACTGCATCGGCACTTTTACATAGAGCCTTCCAGAAAACCTGCAAAAACAACTTTATTATTTTAATATATTATACATAAACGCAGTCAGACCTCTTTCAAAGATCTTCCAATACTGTGTGCATTCAGCATAAACCTATGCCATGTAACTTGAAACTCACAGTGAACTCAAGGGAAACCTTCTTGTACAGACTCTGCTTCATCTTATATTAGACAAGGGTTTCACGGTCATCTGGGACTGCATTTCAAATGCTTTTTTGTCTCCAACATTAATGTGATTAGGGCTTTACATCCGAGCTGGACATAATGAGTTAAATTCATTACACTACCTTTAGAGAGACCCTTTGTGGGACTACACCTCGACAGCCGAATCTAACCCTATTAATACAAAGTGCGATGCCTGAAGGGATTACTGCCTCTGTTCTTTCAAAACCGAGTGCCACACCATCCACTGCGTTTATCTGACATATAACAGAGTGTTTCTGGTTAGCTCCTACTTTGAAATTCATGACTTACTGTCTCCTTTCTACCCAAGCAATGTTTTCTGAATCACAGGAAAGAAATGTGGGAGCTGATTTAAAATACCCCCTCCCCTTACAGACATATATGGTTAAAATGATGTTGAACTCACTAAGTGCATTCTTGAACAAGCAGAATCCCTATGGCCATGTCTTCCAAAGGCCATTCCCTGATTTTCAACTCCTGACTCGTGCATGAAGTGAATCACTGTGGGAATTCAGAAGTTTAATTTAATATTGCTAAGCAGACAACTGTCTATCGTGTCATGTCGACCCCCTCCAATCAATATCCATTAGATATATATCAATCACTGGCATTTTTCTCATGAAAATATAATCTAAGCAGTCAGCTACTAAGCAGTCCCGTCTTCCTAAATTTCATGTATCTCAATTAAAGTAAAACAAAATGAAACAGCACAATAAAATAATACAAAAAGAAGAAAGCATCTGATTACACAGAGGGCAGATTTGTATTATCTAAATGCTCATCTAAAAATTCATTTCTATTATTTAAATACTGTTATGTAAATTAACCTCCTTAGTTCACAAATTGTTGTTAGTTTGTGAGTAAAATTACATGTCACTACTGATATTGGCATTTTAATATACTGGTTTTGGAGGTCTAATCTTGAATCTCTAGGTAGGACACTGGTCCTACCTCACAACAACTCTGTCTCTCACAGATGCTAAAAAATACTAAGTTAAGAGTACAAAATCACAAACTTAGTTTAAAAGCAGTAAAATCTGTGCTTTTCTTCTCCTATTAGTGAAATTGCAGTACCTGTAAAAATAAAAGCTAAATTTCTGGAGAACTACCCAGCCCCTGCTGCTGCAAACAATCAGTAGCTAAGTCAGAGAATCAAAATTAGGCTTCTCCTATGGTCAAGCAAATAGTGATGCACAAGGTCGACCATTTAGCCACTGTTAAAACAGTTTAATGGTGTTATGTAAATTGTATAAAGTTAGTAATCATATAGTGAAAAACAGTGTTTGTCAGCAGTTAGAAGTACCTTGACCTTTTGAAGTGGCAATTGTTAACAGCAGCAAAAATAGCAGCAACTACAATTTTGAAGACAATCAAAACTGAAAGAGGTATGAAGTGAGCACTGTGGCTAGCGCTTGATAGGTTGCATCTTAAACACTTGTTATGTTTCCTGAAGACTTGTCTTACTGGATATAACAAAAATATTCAGTTTCTTCTTTAACTGTGAATATCTCATTCTTGTCTCAGACACCAGAAAAAAAAAAAAAAACCAAAAACGACATCCAAAAATGCTTTTTTATGATATTCAGCCCAGTTTGGTTGATTCCACAGGCCTTATCCACAATTGTCAGCATTGAACTAAATGTTATTGGAAAAAGAGACTTTCACACATGGTGTGTCAATAGTGTAAGTGACAAAACGCAATGAAGTGGAAAACTCATTTGATGCAATATATTCCACATTTTTGCTCTAAAGCAATAGCTATAGAGTTCTTAAGGTAGACAGACTAATGTAGAAGAACAAACACTACAGTCAATGGCTGCCTGCAGAGTCATCAGCCTCACTGTATGAGGAAAATTACTGTTAGACTGAGGATACAGGACAAGGAAGGAATACAGGCCTTTATTGTTGATGAGAAAAGTTATACCATGTAATACCTTCCATTAAATAGATCCCAACTCAAAACAAGTTAACTATTTCTGCCCTACATCATCAGCCCCATAGTATTCTTACTGGAAAGTAGTTGAAGAATATCAATCCTCTAATGATTTTAAACTTTCTTCTAACTACAAGCTTCAGTTTACACATAGTGTATTTCCACTTCATTTTGAACCAATTTTATCATTTATGTACAGGTATGCCTATGGATTTCCATACCAACATTTATCTTACGTATTTAATGTATACATACTCTTAATTTACTCAGTTTAAATGTCTGGCAACTTGGGGCTTTTCTAACAGCTTGGAGCAAAATCTTGGACCCAACGAAATTAATAGCACAATCTGACCAATTCCATGAATTTAGAATCTCATCAAATGTTTTCCAATCAGATCACTAGACACAGGTATCTTATTAAGCTAATAAGTACCTAAGTAAACAAATAACAGTTAGGCAAAAGGAAATAGATCAAATATGGGAGGATACTGTTCATCTTCCTGTCTCCAGTTTCACCTTTTCACTGAAACATGGGTAGTGTATGAGCTCAAAAAAAGAAAGCATGGAGCAAAAGTGTATTTATACTCTCCACTTCTACATAAGTATGAAGTCTGTTGACTTTTTTCAACTTCGTTCTTTGTTCCAAAGGAAAAAAAAATTTATTAGATACTTTACCAAACACAATTACACAATTTTCAACTACACATGTAGCAATTTTATTTCTAAAAACAAGTTAACATCTACAAAACCCTTGCACTGCAGGACATTTAAAGTTAAAAGTCCCACTCTGTCCTTTTCTAGCTCTGATGCTAAAGCTAATGGGCATGATGAATTTCTCTATTGCATCAGAGTTGGAACATGAGAAAAGCTATAGTTGCTTTAGGCTCTCCTGTCTTTAGTCACTCGTAACTTTTACAAAGCATCACAGAAGATATTGCTCTAACATTGTTAGAGCTTAGTTTCACCTTAAAAATCATTTCCTCTGCTGGTGAAAATTTAGAGAAGTGAATACTCATAAAGACATTAAAATACGCTTTTAATGAAATTGAATCTTTATTTTGAGCAAATCTAAAGAAAGAACATATTTCTAGAGAATCCAAAACTTCGGTCCAAATTAATTGACATTGCCTCCTTAGAAAGATCTTGCATGCAGAGAAAAATTCTCTAATATCTCAGTGGAAAAGGCATCTAAGCAATTAATCTATGAAGAACAATGACTCTATCTTTATCTGACTGCTGGGACAAAAAGTGAATTCTCTTGGCAGCCAGGAAAAATGATGGGATTATTCACAAAGGAACTAAAATACTGTTTTTTCTCTAAATAAGCCTGTCAGTGCAAAACAATAGAGTAGAGCTAAATATTACAAAGGAGGCTCTTCTGGAATACAAGATTACAGATATATCACTCTTCCTTCCCAAATGCAGACCTAAATACCAACAGCAGATCTAGTCTCTCTAGAATTACATGATAGCAAAAAACTAATTTAAATAGTACATCAAGTAGCATACTCAGGTATTCAAATTTTGGACTTATAAATAAGTAAATTAGCAAACATGTAAGTTGGTCAACAACACTCTTATCCCGACCCAGTTAATTTCATGGTTCTGAAGACCTAAAGCAAATAGTGTATATAAATCAATGGAGTTACATACCTCTCTGTGATGAGATCTAAATTCAGCTATTAACACAGAAATGTAAATTTCTGTTGAATTAATCCACATTTTACTTTACATAACAAAAGTACTTGAAAACATAGTTAATTATTCTTGAGAACCTAAGGCTTTTACCCAAAGAAATTACGAAGATGTCATTTTAATCTTATTGGGGATTGTCTATCACACAATAGACATTTAACAAGCTTATTCTTCTAAAATATGTTTTCTAATTACTTACTTCTTATAAAAATACTTAACATTCTGTTCCGTCCCCTCAGTGGCAACAAATAACTGTTTAGAGGTTTGTATGTTTAAGAAGAAATAACAGCCTCTGAAATCATTTATTGTAAAGACTCAAATAACAGTCAGAAACACAAAGTTTAGAAAACATGCCAAAAGTGTTCATTTTAAGATAGGTAAAATGTTTCACACGGATTTAAACAGGCCCAGATCTGGTCTCACCAAGGTTAAGGCAGAACTGCCTTGCTTCCAGGGGAGAAATGTTGTGTTCTTTATATCTCTTACTAAATACTGAAAATACATGAGGTGTAAAGATATAAGAAAGGGTTAGCCTCGTGCTAAGAGTTGAATGAATTTAATACTGTGCAGGGTACCAGAGTGACAGGGTAAAAATGGTAGCAGCATAAAAAAATCATAGAATCATAGAATGGTTTGGGTTGGAAGGGACCTTAAAGATCATCTAGTTCCAACCCCCCTGCCATGGGCAGGGACACCTTCCACTAGACCAGGTTGCTCAAAGCCTCATCCAGCCTGGCCTTGAAGACATCCAGGGATGGGGCATCCACAGCTTCTCTGGGCAACCTGTTCCAGCGCCTCACCACCCTCTCTGTGAAGAATTTCTTCTTGACATCTAATCTAAACCTCCCCACTTTCAATTTATACCCATTACCCCTTGTCCTATCACTACAGGCTCTTGTAAAAAGTCCTCTCCCAGTACCCTTGTAGGCCCCCTTCAGGTACTGGAAAGCTGCAATGAGGTCTCCTCGGAGCCTCCTCTTCTCCAGGCTGAACAAGCCCAATTCTCGCAGCCTTTCGTCATAGCAGAGGTGCTCCAGCCCTCTGAGCATCTTCGTGGCCTCCTCTGGACTCGCTCCAAGTGGTCAATATCCTTCTGATATTGAGGGCTCCACAGCTGGACGCAGTACTCCAGGTGGGGTCTCACCAGAGCAGAGTACAGGGGCAGAATCCCCTCCCTCGACCTGCTGGCCACACTTCTCTGGATGCAGCCCAGGATGCGGTTGGCTTTCTGGGCTGCCAGCGCACACTGCCAGCTCATGTTCCGCTTTTCATCAACCAGTACCCCCAAGTCCTGCTCTTGGTTTTATCAGAAGTTCAGGTGTTTGGTGTGATCTGAGATGAACTACAGTACCCAGGGGATGGCAGCTATATCATCAGACCTTTAGGAGGCCCATGCTTTTCTGAAATATTATCCAGGGGCCAAGCAAGACAGAATACAGGGCCTAAACAGCACCAGATACCTAGATAAGCATAAAGAATGCCACCATTGCAGGGGGAAGGGATTAAACTCCTAATTATGAGATCTGAATCCCAGTGTCTACCTGGGGGAGCCCTATAGATATAGCAACCTGGTCTAGTGGAAGGTGTCCCTGCCCATGGCAGGGGGGGTGGAACTAGATGGTCTTTAAGGTCCCTTCCAACCCTAACCGTTCTATGCTTCTGTGATTCTGCGATCACTTAAAATTGGGAACACGGTTCAGTTACCTAAACAGAAGTGTCTAGTGTCATCTCAGATGACAGGACACACAGCCTGGCTTCATGTTGCTAGCCTGTAAAGGTGAAGCTTTCCAAGGGCCCATTTTATTTCGGCCAGCCTTGGTCACATCTCGGCCAAGGGCACCTCAAATGGTGCTGGACGCCTACATGTAAGCAACTGCATCACACCACTGGTCTATACTAACAGTAGAGTCCAGATAAAGATTCAACTCACTCTGACACAGACACTAACTGGTTGGCCAGCTGAATTAGTCTGTTTCATTGACTTCAGGGAGCAGACATAGGAAACACGTACAGCACATTTGAACACCTAAATTTAACTACTGTTCTCTCATTCCCTACCTAATCCTGTAGCTTGCACACTTGCTGGAAAACATACCTCATGCAAATCATCCTTCACAAATCTCATCATCAGGATGTATACTAGCAAAGACACTCAGCTTTCCCTTTCTTGAGATCTTTGTTTTTCATGTGTCACATAATTTGCAAAGCATGAAGATTATGATCGCTCCCATGTGCCAGTGTCACAAAAATCTTTAAAATCTGTGTCCATCACCACATTAATGATGTAATGGCTGAAATAGCAAAATAACATTTTTTTCTAGCAGCGCATAATACCTAGATATCCGTAACACGCCTACTAATATCCCATTTTACTCACTAGGTAGTAATACTTAAATACAACAAGGCATAGTACTTTGAGAAAATCTTCATAAACTAGTCAAGCCCCCTTGAGACAGTGTCAGCAATCGATACATCTACACATTTTTTAAAATCAGGCAGTGTTAGTCCATTTCAACTGCACTAAAAGATTTCAAATGGAGTGAAAATTTAAATCAATTATTCATTTCTCTCTGCCCTTCCTGGATTTTTCATTCTAAAGTCAAAGAAATACACGGAATTACCAATCAGTGTATGCAATCTATGCTCATAAACAGCTCCCATCATCCAAGACTACAGAACAGGCATCGCTTTCTGTCAGAAACTGCCTAACCAGAGCCAGCTTCAACCAGTTGCCAGTACCCAAAGGAAAAGCCTACTGGAAAGAATTTTTCCACTGTAGTTTTCCCTACTGTATTTTTACTAGTTGTTTGTGGGGTTTTTTAGGTGGTTCTGTTTGGTTTCTTTTTTTCCAATTCCAATTTTGGAAGTCCTACCACTGTGGATTTTAAAACTTGACTTGACAAATCTCCAGCAAATACACAATACTTATAAATCCTTCACTGTCAGAGGAATAGGCTCGTTTTAAGTCTCTCTCATCTCTAATATCTCTGATTCTATAATGACTGATGATTTTCCTTGACTCAGGCAATGGTCTCTGGGAAGAAAAGCTGAGAGGAAAGAAAAGACAGAAAAAAAAAAAAATTATGAAAACAAGAGATAAAAGAATCAAGGAAAATAAAAGTGAGGAGAAAAGTGGAAAGAAGGTCATAAGGTGAACTCATGGTCCAGGAACCCTAAAGTATAAGACTCAGTTTCTATTTCTATCATACTTAACATGTCAGCATTGAAAATCTCTTATTTCCCCTGCGCCTCCTCCGAGTAAGTTTTTAACATTTCAGGGTATGTGAGCAGCATGTATGCCCATTTGAGGTGTCTAATAAAAATCACTAATACCTGGAGCGGTGAAAGGCTAATCTTTTACGGTATTTCATAAAAACTCACAAATATTGAAACAAAAAAGGAAAAGCTTAGGTACTGTGATGACAGGGCAACACAAATGTTTGTGGGACAATTTACGTAACAGTATGTTAATTTTGCATTGTGTAACGTTTACAATCTGATCCAAAATTAATTTTATTTAAGACTCTAATACTTATTCAAATACATTTTGAAGCAGACTATTTGTTTTCATATTTGAGTAACAAAAAATATCTTATTCAGACATTCATTCTGAAAAAGAATGTGATACTTTCTATTTTCAGTCAACTAATGGCATCCTTAACATAATCTGACTGACAATGTTTTCTACCAAGTTTTGGTACTTACATTTCAAGAAAAACAAAACTAAACTAAAAAACCCACCTGGGTTTGAAGTGTTATAGATAGGTTTCTCACCTTCTCTGCTCTGGTACTTGTCTCTTGAACATACTCACTACTTAAATGATTATACAGATGATAAAATTGAAATGCTGTATTTATTATTACATCCCTCTACTACTTCTTACGAAATAAAAAAGTGGAATAGCCCTAAGACAAATGAATAATGAAGACATATTCCTGGCTCTTTTACATCACTTCACCTCTATTGTTCTTGACAGGTATTGGAAAAGGCAGCAAACACTCTTCAATTAGTCTAATTCACATTTGTGCAAGCTAGGTTACAAAGATGCATAAGCTATGTGATTGATATGAAGACTCATGATGGAACTGGACACACAGCCCAGATATCCAGCACCCCAGAACCCCTTAAGCACTTACTCACATCACCTCCTTTTCCCTATATATTTAAAAATACATGCAACAGAGAAAGAGATATTAAAAACCTTCCCAAAGCTCACATTCCATATATGAGTAATGAAAGACAGAAGTATCAGAATCCAGCACTTCATAATCAATAAGGAAAATCGAAAAATGGAACACAGTCCTCGGTTGTGGTTTTTTATTTATTAATTAAAATAGAGGGAAAAAACCCTCACATGACAAGACCAAAAATCATGCTATACAGTTAGCAACATAGTCCTATTACTTCTAGTAATAGTAATAGGTTTTATTGTGTGGAAGACAGATCATTTATTTCATTTGCCATTAAATGTACTATTACTATTCTGTACAGCATGTAAACCATGACATGTACACAAATACAATCTGTCAATTTCTCTGCAAAGACAGTGGGTCAAAGCAATTTCCTAGAAGAGCATCACACAACCAACAACTGAGGTAAGAAAAATATGACAGGATCCTCACCTTCAGATCCGAATGCCATACAAAAAGGAAGCAATTTCCTCTTTGGTACACTTTATAAATACCCACTGATATATTTAAAGGAAGCATGTTCCTTCCCATTGAAAGGGATGCTTGTTTTTCTGTTTTGCTATCTACATTTTAAAGAAATTGATAACTTTCCATTCGCCTTTCAGCTGGTAATTTTCTGAAAATGTATGTCTCCCCCTTGCCAACCTGTATTTCGCTTTTGTAAGTGGAGATGCGATTACATGTCAGCAAAAATGAACAGGACCACTGAAATAAAACAACTGCTCCTCTACAAGATCATAAGGAAAAAAATAGCAAAGACCAGACTCTCTGAGGTCATTATTTCTTTCCAAATTATCTATACAACTGTGAAACGAGTTCAATTGTTTCGTAAAAGGTAAAAACACATAACAGCATCTTCATGTATTACAGACATACCATGTGCGTGGGAAAAGCTGATGAAAATCGATATAATTTGTCTGACAGCAGTTACTTTGTCCCCCACAACCATGGCCTGGTATAAAGAGTACTTGTGAGTTAATACCATCTGAAGCTCAAAGCAAAGGGCATCAGACCTAGAGGGTCATTCTTCTCCCAAGCTCTGAGCCATCCGGTACAGAGGCAAAGCCACTGCTACTGAGAGACAGCAGCAGAGAGACAAAACTACATCAACCCTGACCCTGCAGTGACAGATGTTCTTTTAAGATGCAGCCATAAGGAATTTGTTCTAATATTCCTCCCAGTGTAGAGAGAGACATCTACCAATACTCCAAATGAGAACTGTCCCATTCACACAAAGGTCAATCTTGATAAGATCCATAAAAATTAATACAAAAGACAAAATATTTTTCATCCACAGTCACAAAACAATTGTCAAATAACATGCTTTATGAATGTTTTCTCACTGTGTAATAAAAACTGCTATTGTTCTACAGAGATAAAGTATCAAGTGACTTTAACGTTCCACTGAGCTATTGTGGCTCATTGCTTCAGCTCCACATCCCCTGTCCCAGCAGTTTTAGCCCCAGAATTTTAAACCCCTTTCCAAATACTGGGTTCAAGCCTCAACACTTGAGATTGGATTGCCTAATGCTAAGCACTGAAATTAACAGGGGATAAATTTCCTCACACCCTGCAGCCTCAATCTTGACATTAACAGGAGATTTTAAGCATGACAAAAAACACCTGAACAAGCCCCAAAGTCAATGATGTGCTGTAATACCTCAAAAGGTACGCTAGGAACATTACAATAACTCTTCAGCTCATAAAAAGCAGCTGTTAATAAGTACAGAAACACTGTACTAGAAGTTTCAGTGAACAAGTAAAACTATAGAAATATTTTTTTTTCTATTTCCGTTATTTATATCAATTCATCACAGAAATAAATTGTAACCACTTAATTGCTCTTACTGTACAGCAAAGTTGCTTATAATGAATGATGATAAGCAAGAACATGAATGAACAGTTGCCAGGCAACCAACAAATAAAGGTTCCAAATAGCATGACCTCTCTTTGAAAGATAAAGCTCTAATCATAATTATTTTTCAAATCCTTTTCAGTGCCAACTAAAATCATGTTTGCAGCACTAATCCTGCTCTTCCTCATACAAAATGAAACCAAATCTGTCATTTGACATATCACAGATAACAAATCAGACTCAACCTGCTCCTTCAGATTAGGGTCAATAATATAGTTTGAGAATAGCAAACAGGTTACACAATAAACTGGAATCCAAAACAGAGAGGTGAGAAAAATTAAGCAATTTAAACAGAGTATTTAAAATGTTTTAAAAGTTACATTGTTACTTTAGGGATCTTCAAAAAGCATCAGCACAAAGTCCTCCAATATTTAACTCCACAAAATGATCATTTGGAAAAGTAGAAAGCTGAGATGGACTTTAAAATACTGAAAACAGATGCAGTTTGAAATGTTTTAAAATCTATATAATACCACATTCTATCTTTATAAACTCTTACAACTCAGTCTTGCCAAGTGCATAAGCAGAGCTGAGGTGCCTAGAGCAAGCACTGACCTTTTAGATGGATTCAAATAAAACTGACAAAGAGCAGCATAAATCTTCAACCCGTTAAAGAACACAGTATATCCACTCTGAAGAAACAGCGAATGAACGAGTTTTACATTATGCCTTCTCAGTAATGAAAGAGGGAGAGCTTGGACTTGTCTGGGGTGCTTTTGGTGGGCTAATAGATTGTGTATTTATTTTAGTAAGACCTCATGTCAGAAAACATTAGGAATACATGCTTTGGTAGATATATCTTGGACCACATAAGGTGATTACATAAATCTATTTAACCATTTTATTTCTTTTCTTTAGTAGAATTGAGAACCACTAATAGCTGTGACGCTTAAACAACAGAAGAAATTTGCAATAGGAAAATATGATGAACTACGATTACAGATAATGTCTTGCACCTAAGGTCCAACATACTATGTCAATTCTGAACTCATAAGATTTAGGACCATCTTTTCAATCTTTCTTGGAATGAAATACAGGCAACAGAATCCATGAACTTCCTTGCAACATTAGTAATACAAAATAAACTCATACTTTACAGTAGAAAATTGATCTACTGGAATTTTTGTAAACAAGGATTATTATTGAAATTACAGCAGAGAATGCACTCTGCCAGCTAGCAGTCTCCACAAGTATTTCTTCATATCAAATGAGAGTCAGTTCATTATATAGTAAGTATTTGCTTTCTATGGCAGAAAAGTGTTCTCTTGCCTATCGGAGACATAACCAATTATTTTCTTTATCTATATACATCTGCTCATCAGAAGCCAGGTTTTCTACATATCTTTATTTCCTCAATAAGCAAATAGGAAATACACCACCTTATATCTGTATTTTTATTGATTAGTATTTCACCCACTAACCACCTCCACCACCTGATTCAGTAACTCCTCTCCATCCTTTTAATAATTTGAGTTTAAACTCCTTGTTCTAATAAAATCTAATTCATTTAGTTGATAGTTTATGCAAAAATTTAAATAGCTGAGAATCATGCATACTGACTGCAACTAAAAACAATGCAGAAGATCCTGTAAACTACTTTTAGGACACATGTCAGTATTTATATCAAAACTGCCTTAATTGCTTCTCCATAGTTTTGAGCTTGCATTTTAACAAATCATACAAATACCATGTTGTGCTTCCAAACTTGAAAAACAAGCCCACTAGTTGAAAAGTGTGTAAAGATGATACTGAAGGATTTTTTTTTCCCCCCCTCGCTCCCAAATATTTATTCATTTTCAATTACCAGATGAAGGATTAAACTGGTCTGGTTTTAAGCTTAAAAGACCCAAAGCCTGTGGAAGCAAAGGTCATGCATTACCATCCAGCAGGAGCTGGAGGCTAATTGTAAAGTTTATTAACAATGAAAACAATTTAATTTTTAGCCACTTATTACCATGGAGGAAACTGAGGATACTCTTTCTAAAGTTTAGATTCCACTATATTTTATTTCAGAATATGTAATTAAACTGTACCACCTCTGAAAACTGGAGGAGAGAAAAGACTGTATTGTTTTACAGAGCCACTCACACTAATATAAGAATCATTTTAAGATCTCCCCATGGGATTCAAGTCTATATATTTAGCATTAAAAGAAGGAAAATAGAGCGTAACTGCGAGCTTGAGGAGAGATGATGAAGCATGCTTTCTCTCTAATATTTCCCACATCACAGATACTGTCAATGAAACTAGGTGCAATTCTGAAAACAATTCTTTGCTCAACAGGGTTTACACAGATACCCAGCTGAATAAGAATAGGCAGTATTAGGATCCACAGATTAATCTTATTCTAGATTCATGCTGATCCTGTCTTCTGACCAAGGTATTCTTGTATCAATAACCATTTTCCCCTTAACATAATGGTGATTTTTTCAATTTTTTTTATATTGAATATTTGATAGTAAATTAAATACACACACACTATTTAAAGATATAAATGAACTAATGGATAACATTAGAAGACAAACTCACAGAATAATACGAGTTCAAACAGAACACTATTATTGGTTTTAGGAAAACATAAATATATACATACAGTCTATATGGATGATACTTGAAAAGGATCATCTACAGACCTACCAATAACAGTCAAAAGAGTTATCTTTGAGCAGCACAAGATATTATTACTATAGTGAGGAAACCCATGGGGAGGAGAGGGAAGTTGGTTGCTCTACCGTTTTTAGTAACAAAATAAGCTTCCATGTGTTTGTTTCAATTTTACATTTAAAACAATAACTATTAATCCATCCATTATCTCACTGGTGGACACCTTCCTCTGCTAGTGTACAGAAATAGATGAAAATAGAAGCAAAACTCTGAACTGATGGACATACTCTTCTGTTAGTGCACTTACTGAAGCTATCGGTTTGGACCAGCAGTTCAGCAATGAGAACCGAGCTAACACTGTTGTCCTGAGTTTTCCTCATGATGTCAGAAACAAAGTCTCACAAAAATGCCATTGGTAATCAGTGAACTTTGAAAATTAATGCTAAAATTTTCCTATACATAAGACTATGCGAATCTTAAATGTCATCACAATTAAACTATCAGTTTTCAATCATCTCTCATGCAGCTTTATCACAAAGCTCTCACTGACTCAGAGTGCAAGTGTGTCCCTCCAGAGTCCCACGATCTGAATCCTCCTCAGCTATGCCTGTTGCATGAAATGCTACATACGTGAATACATTTCAGGACTGACAACTCAGCCATCACTGGAAGCTCGAGGACTTCATCCATGCAGACGTTTGGTTAAAAGAAATTTTACAGAGGGACAACTAAATTACAAGGAACAGTTCATACAAGCTTGTAAACTTCAGCTTTGTGTTCTTCTTTTAAAAGGTAAGATCATTATTAAATATCTTTGAGCTACAGTAGTATCTCCAAACATTGCCCTGGCTTACAGCCTAACGATACCACATCGAAACAAACCAACCAAAAAAACCAACACTACTACACGGATTTTGCTTATCAATCAGGAAAGTAGATTAAATGAGAGACAATGACAAGAGGAAATAAATGATCTCTGCATTTTATAAACTTCAACAGATAATATTGGTACCTTATTTAGAGACAAGAAAGAATGAAAAAAACCCTGCTTTCCAACCATCCTGAGCATCTTTTCAGTGACAATTCATCCAACTATCTGTACACCGCTTCTTTCCTGAACCCCACTTTGCATATTTATTCTTATTGTCATAAATATTTGTCATATTTTCATAATTTACTATTACAACTGTTTTATGCACTTGTGGTGACACAGAGGATTGCACAGCACAATACATATGGGATGTTGCCAAGTCCATCGCCTCAAATTTCCCGTGCTGAACCCAAGAAAAAGCAAGTTGAATTTTAAGTGCTATCCAAACAATACGAACATATGGCAATGGCTGTTCTGGGGCAAATCGCAGGTCCATTTAGCTCAGGACCAAGCCATGGATAGTGGACAAAGGCAATGGCCTAAGGAAAAGCACCGTATTAGGACAACTCTTAAATACTAGAGTAATTCCCTGAAAAGCTCTTCCGGCTACCGCCGATCTGTGGCTCAAAGACTTAAATACAAAGAGACTGGGAGGGCTGGCACATGACAACACACTTCGTTTCAGAAGGGCTGGGAAGAAGAACAAGAGATGGCACATTTCAAAAGGGAGAAATACACACCCTCATCACACACATGCTAATTCATTCCACTCAACAGTGTTTCTTGCTCCCGATATTGCCTTTGCCCTCAAAATGTGCTGTTTTCCATATGGAAGAGGTGGAAAAAATCAAAGTGTTTCCCTTCTTTCCTCATAAAACCTCCTTCTGACTGGAGTTGGCCTCCTGTTCCTATTCCACTTGACTAAACCAATCTTTTTCTCCTCCCACACTAGCTCCATCTGCCGCCCGTCTCTCCAGCAGAGCCAGATGCCAGCAAAGCAGACTACTGTGGGAGGAGAAAGTTCTGTCGCTGGAATATCTTCCCTATACCCTGCAGGGGGGCAGCCTGTGAAGCCTGCAGAGGAGACAGAGAGCAACTTCCTCTCTTCCATGCAGCTTTCCCCTGCTTGTCAGTAAAGAAGGCAGCTGAGGACATGAGCAAAAGGATAGAACTTCACTGCGCACTCTGAAATTTGCGACTTCAACATTTATGTAGCAAAAGTCTTACAACTGTACTCCAGCCTCCAGCATGGTAATACACCGCATAAACATCAGAGTCCTGCCCCAACGAGCTGACAATCAAACAGAAGCGGAGATGCAAATTTGTGTAAACAAACAAGAGTGACTAGAGCATAGATGACAGATTAAAAAAAGACTAGGAATCATAATCAGGAGAGATCTTAATGATGGAGTAAAAAGACAGTACTTTCTGGAGAGATGCAAGTCAGAGGGAGCAGCTATGGATGTGTGTTGTTAAGCTGAGAGGAGGATTGCATGTGGCAAGGGAAACTGCCCGAAGAGAGGGAAAGACTGCAATAAATGCAGACACGGGGAAAGAAAAAGTGATCTTTTACACATCTGAGACCATCTTGCATGAGACAGAGGAAGTAGTACAGGTAAGAACTTCAGACAAAAAAAGGAGACAGTCGGGACGGAGGAGCATCTGTGGGAGCAATCTTGCCAGAGACAGTAGCAAGAATGAGTGTTACTGAGTGAGAGCAAGAGCTCATGCAAAACAAGAGAGTGTGCATTTGTGTGAGACGGAGGAAAAGACACAGACTTCATCTCTCTGCGAGAAAGAATTGTGGGATCCCAGGCGTCAAAAGAGACGAGAAAACAAGAGTGAGGGTGGTGTATGGGTGCAGCAGCAAAGTTTGGTGGGGGGCTGGCAGGGCAGAAGAAAGTGAAGGAACACAGGGATCTAACAGAACATCAGAATTATGTATTAGAAGTTGAAAGAGCACATATAAATTGTGTGATAAGAAAGATGAAGTTGAATAGACACAGAAAGGAAGAGGAAATATCCATATCACACTGAAACAGATTAAGGGCTCACAGCAGAAAAAATGGAGTGACAGGAGGGGGAGAAAGGAGGAAAGAGTATATGCAAAGATGATCAAGTCAGTAAAGGAACATTGGCTAATAAAAAGCACTAAGTAAAAACCCCAAACGGGCAAACTGGGAGTGTACAGAAGTGGGAGTGGAAATGAATGTCCACTGAATTCTCACCGTCGCTGTAAACTCTCAGGGTCTGTCCCATCTCGGTATGCCCACATTTTAATCTTCTTCACTTGGAAAAAATTTGTTCCATACCCTCTAACTTTTGTGCTGTCGTTGCACCTTTATGCCCTTTGTTTCACAGTTTCTAGTGGCAACTATTTTTGTTACGTTTAAATGGGAAAAGAATCTTATTTTGACAAATACTCTACCACAAAGAAACGAGCCAAAATCTCAAGTTTCCATCCTCCTGTCCCCGTAACGTTCTTTCATTCATTCTTCCTTAAATAAATAAATAAAGGCTGGGGAAACTGAGCAATACAGCGGTCTCTTAAGCCCAAGATATTCACAGAGCCTTCCTTGAGCTGCCTGTACCTACTACGCCCCAGGTCTCCCCTGTGCCCGGGCTGAGGGTTTCCCGTCTGCCGTGGGCGAGGGCAGCGGGGAGGGACGGGCTGCGCTCCAGCGCTCAGCATCGCGCTTTGTGCTGCCGCCGGTAACGGGATCTCCGACTGAAACGCATCCATCAGCCGGGGGAACTCGGGGAGGGGAGCTAGCTACCGGCTGCTAGAGAGAACGCCGACACAGACGTATGCCCTGGCTGCTGGAAGACATGGCTGGCTGGCTACTGGGGGTTATTTTATTGAAGGGATATTAAAAAAAAGGGAGGGGAGAGAGGGAAGCACACACGCTCGCACACGCATACGGCTGATCTTACCTCCACATTGAAATACTGCTCCGCTTTGCACACCGTAGCACATAAAATCCAAAGGAAGGTTTGCAAGAAAAACACCCTGGACTGAGACACGAAATCCAACCGGCTTCCAGTGCTGAATGCGAGTACGATCATAGTGAACTGTGCTCCAGTGGATGGAAGATCTCTCTCTCGCTCTCTCTTTGCCTTAAACAAACACACAAACAAACCAACCCCCTCCCCGAGTCGGTGAAGAGCCCGTAGCGCAGGTTCACCCACAGCGGGGGCGGAGGAGGAGCAG
>NW_010270017.1:0-50736 GCF_000690775.1 Eurypyga helias | reverse complement strand
TTCTATGATTCTATGATTCTTTGGTCTTTAAAATGGTAGTTAAAATGTTCATGGCCACAGTAGAGAAAAAGCTTTGAATTATTGTATATCTGTCCGTACAGTTCAGGGTCTATCAAACTAGACTGAATACGCAGAGTAATACAGTAATCTACAAAGACATCTTAGCCACATCTAATGTTTTCCTTTTTTTTTTAGTTTAGTTACTTGGTAGAGAAGCATTACCTACCTACCAACAAAAAAAAACCAAACCCAAACATTAAATATAAATGTGATTTTTATACTTCCAGTTTTTGTTCTGATTAATAATTATTTAACTGAGTATTAGCAACGTCTTTGGAAAGTGTATTTTTAGGAGTCTATCAAGTCTGAAAATAATAAAATTATTACAGTTGTGAATTAGATAGTGTTTTGCTATTTTATTATTAACTTCTGTTAGTTCACATACAGAATGTATGCGCCTGTATAAATTTTACATGTATCATATCCTTACAATATAATTCTGCAGATTATGTGTCTAATTGCAAAAATTTCACCTTGCCTTGTTTTGATCTGTACTGTGCTCTTCTACACAAACCTAAGACTCTTATGGTTATTCTAGGCATATTCACGTGCCTTTAAGGATTCACCCTAGAAGCTAGGGAATATTTGGAACATAAGGGCAGAGCAAACCTTTATTGTTTATTTCTTACTGTATCACTTGCACTAAGATTCAGCAAAACCCAGATGAGTCTATAAAATATTCAGAGAGCAATAGGCAGCTCTGGTTTTGCTAGCTGTAAATGAAAAGTCACTCAGAGAGAAGAAAACCCTTTTTTTCTAGTTTCCCAGGCTTTTGTACATCTAACCTAGGAGATTCTAGCCTTTCACCAGGGAAACTGGCCTTGCAGACTGAAAAACTGCACTTATTGTTTGGGAGTCAGGGTTTAAAAAACCCCTACATTTTAGTGTGTAAATGAAGAAAATAGAGTGAATGATGTGTTGCTTCTGCAAAGTTATCACAGTTGTTGTATTGACTAAGCTGAATCGGATATATGGAGATGTCCAGAAGGAAGAAGAAAGCTTCTCTGCTGCAGTTCTTTCTGCTTCTAAGGGCTTTCTCTCTGCTAAATTCCACTTACGATGTAGTCTGTCCATCTGAACAACAATCAGTACCATTAATTCTGATACTAGTCTACTCAGTGTATAATTTGGGGTCCTTTGTGTGTCCTCCCATACTCAGCTATAGTCCTACTATTCCCATTAGACAGACGGAAGGAAGTAGGAATAAATTTGCCACCTCTCTCTTTCTACTTTGATTTCTTTTGTTTTGTGTTCCACATAATGTCCTTCAATAGGATCTCTGCTGTGGTTTATAGGATATAAGAGCTCTGATCACCCACCTGTTTTGGGAGTACATAACTGGTTTTGTTCAAATTGGCAGAGATCTTATAAGTAGTAGGATTTATCTCATTATTTAATAATGTTTGATGACAATCAGAGTTTAGTGTAGGCAAAAGATTAAATTGTTCACTACTATACGCAGCACCTGCATTTTCCAGGTAGATTTCCAGGTAGATTTCTACCTTAAGATCAAGGTTCTCCTTTTGACTGCTTTTGTTTCTTTTTTGAAAAGCAAATTGGTACAGTATTGATCTGATTTCTCTGGGTATACTGTAAGATGTTTCTGCTCAGCTATAAATACAATGGGGTACGTCTCAGCAAAGGAATAATGATTGTAAAGCTCATGCCATGACACTTCAGTGCCTTTTAATGCTTGTTTGTATTTGCTGAAAAACACTTCCTACTTTTTCCAACCTGCTATGAGACAATGTTGTTGCATCACGATCCATATAAGACAGAAAAAGAAATTTTCTATGGGCCACTGTGCCCACTGTTTCAAAATGTCACAAGTTACGGTCACTGAATCTGTAGGTGTAGCTTAGAGTAAGGACCTGGTAAGGACCTGTCTTCACAGCTTCACCATTTTTGTATACTCCAAGGGATGGCTTAATTTTTTTTTTCTTTTTAACTTTGTATTTTCTTATCACTAGTGCTCAGATGCTTTTTGTAAATGATAAAGATTACACAACAAGGTGAAATAATACACACTGGCTTACTAACCCATCACTTTCATTTATTTGCTGTCAAAAAACATTTTACATCATGATTTGTTATAAAGGATCCGTTTTAGCAAACTACTCATTTTTAACATTAACCACATATCCCTAGAATTTGGTTAAAGATTTCCCCTCTTTTCTTCTGTCAACATTTCATTATGTAGCGAAGTAATATCAAATGAATACTCTTCACTTTCACTGAAACTGATGATTATTTTATTATACAGTAAGTATTGAGTAAATAAATTTTGTCTTTTCTTATCTCTAACTCAAAGTGTTCTGCATACGTAGTCACTTCTTTGTATGTAATAAAAATTATTAAGGAAGCTGCAACATCAAGGTCACTTCATATGTGATCCTTAAATTACAGGAAGTCAAAAATGGCGGAATAAATATGTATTAGAGAAGACAGCATTAATTCAGAATGTAGGTGTATCCAGTGCAGCTTCTTATCAGCTGAAATCTGTTTCCTGCATGATATGAAGAAAGACCAACATCCGCAAAAAGGACTGAAATTACTGTGCATACAAATAGGTACATTCTGGATGGTCACCTTGCTTACATATGATATAAGACATTTGATACAGCTTATTTCTAACTTCATAGCTTCTGTTTTGGGCTAAGTTAATTTATTAATGACTTGCAAATTAATCTTTCTGGGTCAAATCTATTCATGCTGGGATGTCTCTAGTGTTACATTTGGGATGGATTTGGTCCATTTTGTGTCTTAATTATTTTTCCAGAATATTGCCTCTAGAATCTAACAGTTGTAGTTACTCTACACACACCTAAATGGTAGATATAAATAATTAATACCACATTGTGGTCATCACTTACCAGGTCTACGTAAAGATATACAGTCAGAAGATCCTATGAAAAGAGAATTCTAGATTTGGATGCCTTATTATTATTGTTCTATCTGATCTAATACGAGATAAAGCTGTAGTGGGATAGAAGTCTATTTTACACCACAACTTTCGTGTCATGTTCAAGTTATTTGGAAAATAATGTATTTAATTCAGGTGGTGCAGCAAAAGTGTTTTTTCAATGTGCAAAATAAAACTTTAATTGTGATGAGTATATAGCTGACTTGGGTTATAGGACAGTACAGAACTACAACATGAAATGAATAGTGAAAAATCCATTCAAAATGTCTAATAAACATGATTAATGGATTTAGAATGATGCCAAAACACCCCACCCCAAAAAAAACCCAAATAAAATCCCAAACCCTATCTATCTTCTTCACTTCCATTGTTATTTTCAAATTTCAAGCTATAGTCCAACAGACTGAAATTAAATCTTTTCGTTTGAATGTCTTTCAGAGGTTAAGCTAAACAGTCTGTCACTCTCACAAAACCACCATACATGGACACGAAGGTCAAAAATCAATGAACAGAAACAGACAAAGAATTTTTTATAATCCTTCAGAAAAACCAAAACTTCGAAACAAACATTATTCTCTAAGTTGAAGCTACTGTTAACTACTTTGAGTTTGGATAATTGGATAATTAGGACAACAATTATTTTTATTCATGATTTTTTCACATTCTTTATCATAGACTAGTATACTGTAAGGCTGTGTAAAAATAACTTATATGCCATGTGAATCTATCTTGCTTTTACTGTAAACCAAGCAGAGGGAATATGAGTAAGAAAATTTATGTTTTGACAGTATTTTTCTCTCTGCCATGCTTTTCCTTCTTTTCCCCCAGACACTATAAGCTGCAGTATGCAAATAATATATTTTGGAGTATCCCATGAAGGTAGACACAACTCCGCCGAGATCAGGAAGCAAGTGACTTCCAGAGGTTCAGAACATATCTGAAAATACCTCTCAGCATATCATTTCCAGCTAGACAAATAGAGTTACCTACTTTATATACTGAAAAGCGATAGAATATCTATGCAAGCTTTAATCTCAGCTCATAACATGTAAGCAGATTCTTGAGATGTTTGCAATTGATTGCAGAAATATGGCCACGATACAAAGGTATGTAATGTCCTGATTATACCCTTCAGTTGCTAAAACTGATTTTTCTGAAATGTAAATTGTGTTATTAAGTGGACAACCAGAGCACCTATAAAATCCTTTCTGAACCTTTCGGCTTCTTGCTAATTAAAATAAAGAACCTTTTTCTCTGTGCGTAAAATGTAAAAAAAAAACCAACTAGAACAATAGCACTGAAGGAGATACATCAGCCACCAACACTGTTTTAATTCATAAACATTTAATAAAATATCATAAAATCAGACTGTTATAATTATGCACTTCATTAGTAATTTCCTATTGTTCTTCTTAAGATTATTTGTGAAGTTTATTTAATGTTACTTTCAATTTCTCCAAAGCCTACACTAAAGATGCCTTTGACTCAAAAAACCTGTCAGTGAAAAAAAAAAAAAAAAAAGAGTAAGATTTTGCCCATCTGTGAAATGGGAAAAATATCCTGCTCATTCCTCATCCAGGCTTTACAATGTTAAACAGGAATAATTCTGTAAACTGTGCTCAAAGGGTTTATTATTGTTGCTACTAATATTCTTCATGGTGCCACTGTCTCCAGTGATACTCAAAATGCTTAATATATATATATACATATAATTTCTTATTGAAAATTAGCCATTAGTGGGCCAGTATACAGAAATTTTTTATCAGTAAGCAACTGTGGAATATGAAGTGGCATTTTCTATAATGCCTGTACTTTGATCTGCCAATGAGTTACTCAAAGACCAAACGAAATGTCTTGCTCCAAGAACCTCTGAATCAGAGGTAGCCTTTGCAGAGTGGAAAATTACCAAATGCAGAACAAATAAACCAACAGTTAATAAAGGAATATATAGGATGCAAAAAATTATAAAGAAATTGTGTTTGCTGCAAAGAAAGTTTTATTTAATGGCAGACTAATGAAGGTCAAAGGAAATTAAGCTGGTATAAAAAAAAAAAGATGCAGAAATCAAAACATAGCAAAGCATTTGAATGGAACCATCACATATATACGAGAAGTCTTTTTTATGTGTCCAAAGAATGCTTTTAATTGGTAACAAAAAAAAAAAAAAAAGGGATTTTTGTCGATAGCGCTTTTTTTTCTTATTTTGTACCTTTTTTTTAACTTTGAATACCCTGCTTTCCTTTTTACAGTTTTCTTTTAGACTCCTGTGTGGAGCTTGGCTGCATGCCTATTGCAGTTTGCGGCTTAGGCTGTAGAATTAGATCACTTAAAAAAAAAAAAAAAAAGTAAAGCTATATAGTGTGGGTGGAGGAAAATGCAGAGTCAGCAGTGTACATCACAGCTGACTGATGTGACCCTATATGCCAGGGAAGCACATAGGAAATGAAAAGACACTGCAGGGAAGGATGCTTAATCCCATAAACTGCCAGGTAGGGAAGAAGTTTCAAGGACTGTGACTTAAAGATCTTCAGATTTCCCCTGAACTAGACAAGGTTTGAATTCAGTTCGCAATAAATGCTTTCCAATCAAAACCCACAAAGAATCCGGTTTTAATCTGGTCTGAGTCTGCTTCTTCTGGACTATGTTATGCAGTTGGTGTAAATACCAGGCCTAGTTTTAACTTCTGTGGCATGAACATGAATAGAATCTGTTTTTTATGCTGTCTGTGTGTGGTTGTTTTTTTTTTTTTTTCCCCAGAAGTTTGTCTGTATTTCTCTATTACCTGTTTTGGTAGACAAATAAGGAGATGTATCAATTATGTTTTAAAGGTGAAAAAATACACATCAGTCTTCTAAATCTAAATTTCAAACTACATATATATCAACAGAACTAATTTTGGAAGTAGACAAAAGATGTCTGTGCTCACAGTACTGTCAGTATTAAAGTAAATAGTAACTTCTCATACCAAATCTTCATTGTAATGAGAAAACTGATGGCTAACTCCTTCATGCTTACCTGGCCAGAAACTGCATTTTCACAAACAAATGTTTCATAGTATTTAGGGAATTCAGGTGCATGATCGTTAACATCAAGAACTTGGATATAGACATTTGCCTCTGAAATTTTTTCAGGGTTTCCTAATGGTTAAGGAAAGACAGAAATCAAAAGTTAAAAATAATATACTACATACTTTAAAGTAATGTAGACATTAGAAATTTTTATATATATTCTGCAGAGCAGAAGATAAGTCACTGAGCCCTAGAGACACATTTTATACTGTCTTTTTATGAGTCCAAATATATCCTATACATATTAAAAAGGCATTCTCTTTCTTTGCTGTGGTTCTGTTTACAAAAACTGGTGGGATTTTGGTTTTGTTTTTCCATCACATAAAATTATAATAGTATATCTTCAAATATGTAAAGGTATTTCATATAAAATTATGATTTGTTCACTCTTTCATTTACCAAGTCAGAAAATCATTTTAATGTAAAAAGTAAAATATGATTTGGAGAAATTCAATGAGGCTTAGTTCACGCTGAACAATTTACTGTACTAGTCGTGTAAGGGTATGTGGAAGGAGAGTGTCTGCGTTTCTAAAGGCATCTGATCATGGACCTTATTCAGTGCAACAAGAGTTCGTAAGGAAAGGAGGAAGCCTTAAACAAGAACATACAGGGACACAAACCTGAGGGACAAATGATAAGGGAAGGGCTGATGAGAACCACACCTGGTCATGCAAATTAATTGATGGGCACATGTGAAAGTGAGAGAATGATTCCTGTGTGGTTATCAGATCAGGGACCTTTTCAATTGGGAAATTGAGGAAAAGGGGAAAACAGAATGAATGTGGGATGCATGAGGGATGAGTGTGTGAGTGCTGTGTGTTTGCCAACAAACATCAAGCTGGACCAACTGATGAGCCAGTGACCCATGGCACGGATAAAAGGACCTGGGATCTGAGCAGGGGTGTCAGGTGGACAGAGGGTCTGTGCAGGTACCGAAGGAATCCATGAGTGTGTATGGACTTGTGAAGATGGAGAGTCCCCTGTATGTGTGCATGCCTGCACCAGTGACCGACTGCCTCTACCAGAAGAAGAGGAGGAGACTGGGCTGTCTGTCCTTGTGGTTTATGTGAGTTGTCTTTGTAGGTGTGGCTGAAGGCAGTGCCTTGTCTGTGGCAGTCTGTGTGACCAGCTGTATCAGTGTCCTTCCTCTTCGAGCGTGTGTGTGTCTCTAGGACACATACTCAGCTTTGCTACTGGTTGAACCTGCAAACAGGGAAGTGTCAGCTGCATCCCTGAGCCTGGGCAGAGGCCTCAGGTCCCTGAGCACCAGGCTGGGCTCCACTGTCCAGGCAGGACAGTCCTGGGCTGAGGTGACTGGAGGAGGTGGATGCACTTTCTTGACATCATGGATATCACAATGACGGGTCACAATCCTTTAAGAAATTTTGTTATTCTTTCTCTTCTTTAGTATTCTGAAGTTTTGAAGCTTTGGGAGAAAATTTCACCAAAATGCTTTAAAAATATTTCTGCCACTGCTAGATGTGAAGTAATTACAGTGGACACTGATACCCAGCCCTAACCAAGGCATAAAGCTGAGCCTTTCAATTTGTAACAAAAGAGCTGCTCTATCAACTGGGCTACAAACACACATTTGCAAAGAGGTCTGACTTTGCTCAGGCATGTCTTAGGCACTACTGCTGACAGACTTGATAGACTGAGATTATGGTTTTGTTCCAAGTATTTTTTGCACAAGAGGTTTAATTCTTAGGCATTTTGTACTTACAGAAGCTGTATTGTTTCTGTTACACAAGTATACTTTATTACTGTGGCTTTAGATAGAAAAGTTATGTCAGTATGGCTTATTCCTGTATGAAAAGGAAAATAAGCTCAACTAATATAAGGCAATTTTTCCTGCATTTACTGCATTTATACAAGGTTATATTGCTATAACTACCTCAGACAATGAAAAAACATAACCTAACTATACTATTTTCATTGTGCAAAAGTTTGTGTGTAGACTACTCTGAAAAAAAAAAATGTAATAAAAAATTATTATAAATATGTCACCTGAAAACAAGCAAAGGTAGATCTGCAACTACAGCACTCACCTGGAGAAACTGCCTGCTCATGGCTTGGATGGGCATACTCTTTGCAGAGTAAAAAACTGTCTGGATGGCCAGGCCCAGAGTTGTGGTAAATGGAGTCAAATCTGGTCACAAGTGGTATTCCCCGGGGCTCAGTGTTGGGGCCGTTTCTCTTCAATACCATTATCAATGATCTGGGTGAAAGGATCGAGTGCACCCTCAGAAAGTTTGCACACAACACCAAGTTGGGCGCTAGTCCTGATGAGCCTGTGGATAGGGACGTTTTTTTTTTGGATCAGAGGGCCAAAGCCAGTCGAGGAGATTCAAGAAGGCCAAGTACCAGGTGCTGCACTTGGGTCATAACAACCCTGTGCAACACTACAGGCTTGGAGACGAGTGCCTGGAAAGCTGCCGGGTGGAAAAGGCTGAATATGAGCTGGCAGTGTGCCCAGGTGGCCAAGAAGGCCAATAGTATCCTGACTTGCATCAGAAATAGTGTGGCCAGCAGGATTAGGGAAGGGATTTTCCCCTTGTACTTGGTACTGGTGAGGCCAGGACTTGAATACTTGTAGTGAAGGGGCCCCTTACTTCAAGAAAAACACTGAGATTCTAGAACATGTCCAAAGAAGGGCAATGAAGATGGTGAAGTAACACCAAGTGTTAATCTTCTGCCAAGTAACAAGCGATAGGATGAGCAGAAATGGTCTAAAGTTGCACCAGCAGAGGTTTCAATTGGATGGTAGGGAAAATTTCTTCACCCAAAGGGTTATCAAACATTGGAACAGGCTGCTCATGGAAGCAGTTCAGCTAATTTACCAACACTGAATGTATTTAAAAGACATGTAGGTGTGACAATTAGGGACATGGTGTAATAGTGGACTTTGCCATGTTCATTTATGATTGGACTTGATGACCTTACAGGCCTTTTCCAATCTAAATAATTCTATGATACTATAATTCTACACTGAATACCTCTTAGAAGTCCTTCGCCTATCAGCACATCGAATCCCCACATGTCACATCTCTGAGAAATGTCTACCTTCCCTACAAGGTAATTTATTACCCTAGTAGGCAAGAAGTTTCACTGCAACAGTAACATTCACATTAACTTGAACGTGTTGGTTGGTAAAGACCATAATGAAGATATTTTTCCAATTAATAAAATAATCTTATGACATTCCAGAAATACTAAATATCTATCAAGCCCAATATCTATTACTATCTCAATATATTTTGAGTCACTCATGAGAACATTTATCATAGTTAAAATATGCCTCATGATGGGTGCTAGTGTTACTGCATCTGTCCTGTTCAGAAATCCTTACGGCATATTCTTAAAATAGTCAAGTGGACCTTTAAGAAAAATACAAAACATATTCCTTTCTTCCCCACTTCAAACTGTATGAGTTTGGTTACTTCTTACCTTGCTTTTCTAATGTATAATTCACTAGCTGCTTGGAGCAAACATTTGTTTTCTTGGATCTTATGGAATCTGTGCTGATAGCTTTGAGTCTTTTGCCAAAGGAAATGGCAGGAAAAAGAGCTACCACAGAGATAAAGGGCTGGATACTCAGCAGTTTCACATTGTTATTCTTTCTGTGAAATCATTAGAGCTGTGCTAATTTACCAAAGCTTATGATCTCCCAGAGTCATCTCAAAAATATTTCTTTGTAGGATGACATTTTTCTCATTGAATCCCAACTTCCATAATAATACAATAGCAATGAAACAGTGCTCGTTTTATTTTTTAATATAAATATAAAAAGTAGAACACATCTCTTTCAGAAATAATACTGGGAATGTAGGACTTAACCTCTTTTACTTAAGTCATAATTGGATGTGTAAGGAACAGATTTGGCTGGATTAGCATTGATAGGAAAACTTCGTAAGACTTATTAGGAAGCAGGGAATACCTTTGATGACTTCAATCATATACGAAGTGGCATGGGAAGGACCCACCTACCTTGTCCTCTTCTTAACTTGGTTGTCACAAATATTTAGATAGCACTTTACAGTCTAGAGGTGGCATTCACACCTGTTTTATTTCACCAAATAACCCTTCCTTTTTTATTTATTTTTGGTAGTAGTCTTGTTTCTACTTCCTTACTGTATTTCCATTGTTGTATTGTGGTTAGGTTGTTTGTTTGTTTGTGGGATTTTTGGTAATTTCAGTTTGTTATTTTGTTTGGTTTTCCTCAGCATATGGTTAAATGACATGGAAGAGCATTTCTCATGTTGCTGTTGGAAGACAACAATATGGAAATTTTTAATTTTTCTGAAAAAACAGGTGTTTTGTTTTGTGAAGAAACGTGTTACAATGCTGCTCTTGGAATCAGTGTCTGGTAAATATTTAATAAAGATCTTGGGTGAAGCAGAGTGACTCCTGTGGTTGCATTTGGAGAAGATAGTAAGCTGCAGAGGATTGCCTGGGAGAGCCTGGACATCAGGCCGTACAAATGAGCAACCCTGACTTGTGGGCCTAGGGCGAGTGACACAGAAGTCAGAGAGAAAGTTACATAATAGCAGGATGTAGAGGTTTGTGACACGGAACAGGAAGTATATGCACAGTAAGGCACGTGAACTGAACTAACCAATCAGCTATTACCAGCGTGGCACTTGAGCGGGCGGATCACTAACAATACTATATAAGCACGCGGAATTGCGGAAATAAACGATTCACACTGTTAGCTCACATTGAGTCGTCTCATGATTCCACAAGCCTGCCTCCAACAGTAACCAACACATTTTGTCTTTCATTGCTCACATGGGAAAACAGTTGTCAGAATTTGAATACAGCTACTCTATTCATATCCTACATTAGGCTAAAGAACTTTAAATAAGTAGAAAATTTCTTTGTCATAATGTCCATGAGAGAGATCAAAATTTGAAAAACAAGGCCTGGGAGAACAGGATATTGAGTGCAATAAGCTGGATCAGTGTGAAGAATGAAGTTGACTCTTTAATTACTAGGGACCAAAATTAGTAGCTTGATTTTTTTGGACCTGTGGGGAAAGAAAAGCAGTGACCATCTCTAGAGACAAAGTAGAACACAGTATTTGCAAGGAATTAAAGAAATCTTGGCCTTGTCACCAACTAGTAGAAGGAAACTTGTAATAATAAAAATTATTATTTTATGAATAATAATAGTTTTTATAATTTAGTCCAAAGCAGATTTCATTAATTCCTAAAGTAAATGGACATGACTTTGTTTTTGTTTTTGTTTAAGGACTAATCTAAAAAGTTAGGAATCTGTCAACAAAAGTATATATGTCCAAAGTGGGGTAACAAATTAATATTGGATTAATGAAATGATTCATGACTGAAACATTCAAAGAGCTGTAAGTTCTGTAGTCATGTAGTAGGTCTGGAACTCACTATGAAAGGACATCTGCAAGACCCAGCGGGAAAATAACTGTTGTCTCATGTGAGTAAGTTAAGTTTGCTTCTGGCAGCTAGTGCACCTTTCCAATGGGTGTTTAGAGAAATGAGTATCAAAGTTAGCTTAAGCCAGTTGCTGTCATCGGGAATTTTTTTTGGTCATCTGTAGTTCAACCAAGAGAAAGCTGAAGCAGATATTCCTCTCTAAAATAATTAATTGTCAGTCAATCATCATTTGATTCATTAAATCAGTGTTAAGTAAAGCCTATGACTTAAAGATTTCTTGCTTTCAGGAACGGCTAGATTGCTGTGGTCTATGCTTCAGCCTTGTACTAGGTGGAAGCTGATTATAACCAAGTAAAGACTGATCAAAGAAAACTTAATTTCTCTTGAGCTAGAACTATATGAGGCATAAAATAGAATAAGACTCAACAGATTGCAGTTCTGACTGCTTGCGTTTAAGGTCCAGTGAACTAGACCTACTTTTGGTTACCTTTAAAACATGTTATCTCAATGGCACGACGATAGGATGATCCATACCACAAGACTGCAGTAACAGAGGCAAGGTCCTCTGACTAATCTCTGATCCCTGTCACTGCGATGGAAGCAAAAGGCTGTGTCCTGTGTGAATGCCAGGACATCAATAGGTCCCTAGGGAGGTTGATGTTGTAATGCAGTTTCAATCTCTGTCTCAGCTGCAATGGATACGTTGTGTGGATAAACTCTAATGGCATTCTGATTTGGCTTCAGTGGAGCCACAATTTCATCCACCAAATGTCTCATACGCACAGTGTATGTTATGACTGTATTTCAACGAATGAAATGCTACTAGTTCATAATACACATCATTTAAGGTATGCCCAGACCAAGGTGACCTAACTTCAATGCTTTTGAATATAGTCTTGCAGACAGTGACCTTATCATCATTAAAGAAATAAAGAATAAGAATATGAAGATAATGAGGGCTCGTTTTCTCTACAATAACTTTCATTACTGTGAAAGACTCGCTTTCTTTTGCTGCAGGAGACATTTATTCATTTTTTACACTTGGGTCTTTCCTACTTTATTGTTTAACTAAACAGAAAAGTCCAGACCAAAGTCATCCTGCTGTGTTTCCATAGCGCTATTCAAGACATGACAAAAACATGTCAGAGATCAATTTTACCAACACCTGCCAGCTGCCCAACAACATGAAAAGTAAAATACATTCATGCTTAAACCTCACAGAGAAGCTGAAAAGGAAGGTATTATTATAAAATCCCAAACACAAAATAAAGACTTCAGTGAAAATGGCTACTGGCTGTCTTATCTTAAGCTTCTAGCAGTAATATTCTACTTATATTCAGGGAATGCTCCCTTCTGGGAATAGCATACTTTATGAATACGTGTTTAAAGTAGTCCTAACAATAAATAGAATTTATCTGAGATTCAGGATTAAAAAAGCATGCTAAAAGTATCAGGTAAAACCTGTCTGATTTATTGACTGGATTTTAGCTTCATATGTTTTTTCTCCTTTCTGAGGATGGATGTGATTAGTGTTTAAATAATATCCCAATAATCTTGTTAAACTGCCTTGTAAATCAGTAGCTGCTGATTTTCTAGAGTTTGTCCCAGAGTTGGGGCAACCAGATCACCAAAAACACAAACAGAGGCGATTTGCATTTGACTTTCAAGCAAAACTGACAGGTGAAAACTATATAAAGAACGCTTCACAGCTTTAATTGTCACTGAAGAGAATTCTAGCTGATTTAGGCCTTACATTCACAATTAATTCGAGCCACAGGTTTCTGACTGGTGTTAAATTAGATCCTGGCTAATTTCACACTACTCAAAAATCTGCTGTGAAATTAACCAGGGTCTAATTTAACATAAGATCTTGCACTGCAGGAGCAATTCATATGCTTCAGTGTAACTTGAAAGTGTTACAGTCTCAATCCTATTACAATTTCTTTTTTTATAAGGTCATCTTTTATGAAAGAGCACAGGACCTTGGAGCTCAAATACATTCCACTGCTATTTAACTAATCATTTTAATAATGCTCCTTAATGTAGCAAGCAGCAGTAATAGAAGGAGAAAGAAGCATGTATTTTCCACTTAAAAGAAGGCATATTCAGAGGGTAATTACAGTTCACAGTATATAAAACACAGCGTTCCTTAAATTTCTTACTCACTTATTTCTGTGGCTGTAACAGTTATGTTGTGCCAAGAAGCTATCTCTCGGTCCAGAGGTTTAGTTGTAATGATTGTTCCATTGTGTTCATTGATGCTGAACAATCTCTTTAAACGCATGCCACGGACGATAGAGTACCTGCACCAAAAAAAAGTAAAGAGATTCCCTAATACTGAAATGTTCCATCAGAGGCAAGGACATAGAAAGCTATTGTCAGTTGAGAAAACAGAGCTGTGCATATATACATATAAATGTGTGCTGCAACAACTCAGAAATCATGAAAAATGTACACTTCTAAACATTTAAAATTCACTGCTGCCAAGATCAAAGCTCTTCTTTTTATAAAACTAAATACGTCTCAGATCTATATTAATGTGAACTGAATCTGAAATGCATTATTCATTCTTACTTCTAAGTCAGGCTCACAGCAGGTGAATGACTTCGTTGAAAGGAAACAGCAAAAGTGCCACTTGTGAAATGAATAACACTAACAGATAAGTGGAGGTATAATGGCAAATCTATTTTATCATTGCTGACATGCTCTGATGCCAAGGGAATGGGCATTATAAAGAAAGGCAGACAACTATTTGTAATGAGGTGACATCGAGGCAGGAGAAAAAATCCTAATGCAGGAGATGATTGCAAACGAGTCCAGTGTTTGTGAGTCTTCACTGAAAAAGCTCTGGATGCTATGTCCATATGTGAACATGCACATGTGTATACATACATACATACAACTCCAACTGTTAAAATTTAGCCACTGGTCACGGGCCAGAGATGGACTGGAAAAAAACCCCAAAGATATTGGTTCTAGGGGAAAGGATATTTACCAGTGTTTTTCATGACAAACAAAAAAGACTGTATGTCACAATTCCTAGTAGAGTATATTTCATGGAAATAAAACCTGTTTGAAGAGGTGAAATGTTCTCACCACTCCAGTTTGGTATTCCTACATTCAACTATTCCTTCCTTTCTTGTACCTTTAATTGTGCTTGACAAAGTCCTTCTGTCTCTTGTTGGCACTTAGGACTCCAGCTCAGATTTTGTGCCAGGTTGGCTGACTGTCTAACTTGTTATTTATAGTTACATTTTGTCTGTTTTGAAAACCAGTTAAGAGGATAAATCAAGGAACCGACAGAACACAATCAGTGAAAGTTACCATTTGAGCCAAAGATTTGACATTTATAAACCTCTATTTTAGGGATTTACATTTTTTTTCCCCACAAAAAGCACAAAACAAGCCCTTTTTTTTTAAAAAAAAGGACATGTACACTTTTATTTATTTTTATTTTAAGCTATGACTAGCTTACTAAATAACAGTAAATTAATTTAAAATCGTAACAAATGGCCTTGCATTGACTTATCTTCTGAAGCCATAACTATAGGTAGCAATATATATGAATATATATTTATCTGTTATTAGGAATATACACACTATAAATTTTTTTTTGTGTCCATCCTTTTGTCCCTATATCCTAGCTTGTCTAAATTGCACAGTACAGTGATGCCAAGTAACTCTAGAAGCTATTTTAATTATAAGCCCCATGTTAAAGATTAGTTACCTGTTTTCTCCCTTAAGAGACAGCAAAATTATTTTGCAAAGTTAAAAGAAGACTCTCTTTGTATAATATCCCTGTGGGGCAATTGTGGCAGGGGGAGGGAATGGGGAAGTTTTCGGTCATGCTGAACTGAGCAGATGCCACTGGAGCTATTTTGTGTATCTCTCCCAACAACGAGTCCATTCCTCCATACCTCCAGAAGTTATTGAAAGAGACTGGAACATCTCCAAGCAGTTACAGGTTTGGCTGTGGTACCTTAGACCTGCTGCTGTGCACAGACTCTTCCAGACCACTTGTACTGGTTTCAGGCAGGAATGAGCTCCTCTCCTACACAGAGCTGGCCAGCCCACAGTTTTCCAATGGATTTGTTTTATTCCATGGTCCAAAAAGCAGGTTCAAAGCAGGTTCTTTTGTTAGTGGACTGGGGAGTTCACAGTTTATCTCCCTGATCTGGGGTTCTTGGCTCGTGGGTTTTTCTCCCTGCTCTCAGAACTGTTCACTGCTTTTGGGATCTGGCTATGTGTCAGTCAGCGTGGGGTTAGCTACTGTATCATATGTTCTATTTGCTACTGTTTTAATTACTTATTATTAGTAGTATTTTTAGTATTACTATAAGTTTCATTTCTATTATTAAATAGTTCTTAGCTCAATATTTATGAGCTTCCCTTGGTTGTTTATATTTGTCTCCAAACCTTCTCCACTCTGGCAGCAGGCAGAGGTGAGTGAGCAACTGAGTGGTACTTAATTGCCAGATAAGGCTAAACCACGACACCATCTCAAAGTGATTGCAAAGATGCACAGAGCTCATTTATTTCCATTTTGGGCTAGGGATCAAGATTTAACCTATTGTACTGTTTTTGATTGGGATAGAGTTAATTATCTTCATAGCAGATTGAATGAGGCTATGTTTTGGATTTGTGTTGAAAAGAGTGTTGATAAGACAAGGATGTTTTTGTTATTGCTGAGCAGAGCTTACACAGAGTCAAGGCCTTTTCTGCCTCTTACACCACCCACCAGCAATTAGGCTGGGATTGTGCAAGCTGGGAGGGGACACAACCAGGACAGCTGACCCCACCTCATCAAAGGGATATTCCAATCCATATGACATCAGGCTCAGCATGTAAAGCTGGGAAAAGAGGAAAGAAGGGGGGTGGACTGTCAGAGTTAGGGTCTTTGTTTTCCCAAGCAACACACGATGAAGCCCTGTTTACCTAGACATGGCTGAACAGCTGCCTGCCAATGGGAATTGGTGAATGAATTCTTAGACTATTTTGCTTGTGTGAGTGGTTTTTATTTTACCCAGCAAACTTTCTTTATCTCAACCCATGAGTTTTCTCACTTTTATGCTTCCAATTCTCATCCTCATCCTGCTGTGGGGGGAGTGAGCAAGTGACTGTGGGCTTTGTGGTGCTTGGTTGCCAGATGGGGTTAAACCATGACAGCTGTGGGTGCACAAGAAGTGAGACAGCTGACTCCAACTGTCCAAAGAGCTATCCCATACCATATGACACAATGCTCAGTAATAATATTGGGAGGGGATGCCTTTGCAGGGGGATTGACTGGCTGGTGGTGAACAATTGGTTTGGGTTTTTTGTAATATTTGTTTTTCTTGGGGCTTTGCGGTGTTTTGTTGGTTTTGGGGTTTTTTTGTTTTTTTCTTCTTTGTATCTTCTTTTTCTTATTATTAAAATTTCTTTATCTCAATCTATGAGTTTTAACATTTCTACCTTTCTGATTCTTTCCTGCCTCGCAGTGGGTTAGGGGCTGAGTGAGCGGCTGTGTGGAAAACTCTTAGCTGCCTATCGTGTTATACCGCAACACCTAGAATAACCTAGGCTATCACAATGAAAGCATTATTAACTGTAATCATAAGCCAAGTTAAGGAATAGAAATAGCCTTTGTAAATCCCAACTACATTTATATTTGAGGAGTGTCCACATTTTGAGTTAGGTACCTGACTGGACAGTCATCATCATCTGGGTCTCTAGCAGTCACAACGCCCACCAGTGAGCCACTCACAGCCCCTTCAGCAATCTCCATCATATAGTTCTCCAAGGTGAAAACTGGAGGTTCATCAGCATCTTCCACATTGATTTTGACAACAGTTTTGTCTTCAAATGGTTCTTCTTTCAGAAAACGGTCATCAATGTATCTGTTTACAACTTTTGCTAGAACACTGTATCTCCTCTTGCTCTCATAATCCACTTTCTGTTAAGAAAGAAAGATGTGGAGTGTTTCTTTCTTCACATTTGAATTAAATACCTTTCAATAAGTAGTGTGATATTAAAGACAAAATAGTGCTACTCTTCGTTTGGGCATGTTTAAGAAGTGATTACTTCTAAGATTTTTATGTTAAAACCACTTTAAACTGTGCTATGCCACTGTTTGCTTTTATGTGTAGGCTGGCTTTAACGCTACAGTAAAACAAAACTGTAAAAGAAGTCTTGCCACAGAATGTCAGCCTTAGTAAAACAACTTCTATTTGTACTCATATTTCCAACATATGCGTACCCTTAGTGAACGCTATCCTCTACTCTTACATAAACAATGACAATTGGTTAATCTGTAGTGTTTAAGTTGTTAAAATTTGTTTTTAAAGGAAATAAATTCCAATGAGTGTTTATAAAAACACGGTTACATTACTATTTTATATAGACATCTTTAATTAAAAAAAACCTAAACAAGTAATTTCTTGAATGTAATAAATCCAAATAGAAAACAAACAAAGCAAACCAAAACCAAAACCAACCAAAAAAAAAAAAAAAACCCTACCCAAACCCCAACATTTATAATGTTCAGTTCTTCAGGCTCCAGGATTTCACTAGACTATCATTTCAGATGATGACCCAGAAGACCCAGAAATCTTCCTTCATGATTCCAAAATAAATCACACAGTATCAAAGCCTCTTAAATATCTTAATTCATAAACTTGTATATTTTGAGTGCAGCATCTTTTCAAAGCTATGTCATAACAAAAACCCCACTGTGTATCTGATTCTGTAATACATTATGGCCCCAGTTAAGTTTCACAGGCGGTTTTGGAAGTGAGGAAATGTTGTGTATAATTTATTAATAAATTTTTATAGATGATGGACAGAAGAGAGAGAACATTTTCTCACAGTGGCATACACGCTGTTGCACAGCTGGGAATAACATGAAGATACTTTGACTGCGACTATTGTATTCAGCAGTAATAGAAATGAATCAAAAAAAGTAAACAAACAAAAGCATGTGTCTTTTTATTCCTAAAAAGGATTCCTATTAGGAATATTCCTAATATCCTAATCAAATCAGAAGCCTAAAGAAAGAACAAATAGAATTCACAGCAATATGCTATATTTAAACATCCACCTTAATTGAGGAGGTTCTTTCTAGTATTTAGAGATTTTTTATAAGGTTTCTGAGATCTCACCTTTTTTAATAAGATAATTCCTTCTTGAGTCTCATTGTTAGTGATGATGTCAAAAACCTCTGAGCTATCTCCTTCAATGAAATAATTCATGGCTGCATTTTCTCCTATGTCACTGTCTTCTGCAAAGACTTTTCCTACAGTAGTGCCCACAGGAGACTCTTCATTGACGCTCATGTAATAGAGTCCTGAAGAAACAAATACTGTCACAATTTAGTGATCTGACATAGCTAATAGCTGCTGTAACTATGATGGCCTAAGGCTCTCAGAAAGTTGGGGAAAGCCCCCACCTTTTATTAGAGCAATGGATCTAATTCAGAAATGGACAGATCTTGGGGGCAGGGAATGACAACCTTTACACTCTTCTCTCAGCCCCACTTTAGCAGTAAATAAGGAGCTAAGAGGAACAAACAGGGTGAAAAAACAGTGGAGGGCAGCACTTCCCAACTGCATTTCACTAGTTCTTCCTGACAGCCCAGCTAGCAGCTACAACATCTGCTAGAAACACCCTAGACAGAGAAGGTCTCATTTGCCAAGAAGTTTACAGTATCTGTCAGTAAAGAATGAAGAGAGGAGAAAAAGAAAGTAGGTACTAAATATCCCATTGCCCAGATTTTAGGCTTAGTTAGCACAAACTAACAAAAGACAAAAATTTAATTTGTCTCCAAAGCCTAGCAATAAAAACAGCAGGCCTGAGGTCTCCTGTAATGATAATGATAGAATCATAGAACCTTTATGTTGGAAAAGACCTTTAAGGTCATCAAGTCCAAACATTAACCTAACATGGCTAATACCACCACTAAACCATGTCTATAAGCACTTGGTCCACACACCTCTTAAATGCTTCCAGGAATGGGGACTCAACTCCCTGGGCATCCAATTCCAGTGCTTGATTACCCTTTTGGTGAAGAAACTTTCCCTAATACCCAGTCTACACCTCCCCTTGTGCAACCTGAGGCCATTTCCTCTTGTCCTATGGCTTTTAACTTGGGAGAAGAGAGCAACCCCCACCTCTCCGCAACCTGCTTTCAGGTAGTTGTAGAGAGTGATAAGGTCTCCCCTGAACCTCTTCTTCTCCAGGCTAAACCCCCCCACTTCCCTCAGCTGCTCCTCACAGGACTTGCCCTCTAGACCCTTCACCAGCTCTGCTGCCTTTCGCTGGACACACTCCAGAACCTAAATGTCTTTCTTGAGGTGAGCGGTCAAAACTGAACACAGTACCTGAAATATGGAGCAAGACTGAGAAGTCTGAGAGTTTATCAGTCAGTTGATCCTTGTAGGTTTGAAATAGCCATTTGGGATTTATCTTTCCCATTCATCTCTGAGCTTTTATGTGGTATTTTTTAAATTTAATTTTTACTTGAATTTGTATGCTGAAATCAAAGCACAGACCTCCTCTGTAAAAATGTACCAGAGAACTTAACAGAGATGCAGTAGATCTAAATTTCCTCAAGACTTCAACTAATGTAAGTAGCCTATACTCACGCTGTTGAAATTTAGGTGGATTGTCATTGACGTCAGAGAGATTGATGGTAACAGTGGCTGTTGCTGAAAATGCCCCTGCTTCCCCAACCATATCTTTGGCTTGGATAATGACCAAATACTGATCTTTTGTTTCTCTATCCATTTGGGAAGCCATTCTGATGACCCCTAAAAATGAAAAGTATAACACAATAGGATATAATAGTCTCATCTTTTTCCCAATATCACTGTATAATTTGGGTATAAAATGCATCATCACAGTTATGAATTTACAATGTACATTTATAATGTAAATTTTGCACATCACATCTGTCTTAAGAATGTAAATTAGTATTCATAGAATGGGTTGGGTTGGAAGGAACCCTGAAGATCATCTAGTTCCAACACCACTGCCATGGGCAGGGACATCTTCCATGAGATCAGAGTGCCCAAAGCCTCATCCAACCCGGCTTTGAACACATCCAGGGATGGGGCATCCACAGCTTCTCTGGGCAACCTGTTCCTGTGCCTCACCACCCTCTCTGTGAAGAACTTCTTCCTGATATCTAATCTAAATCTGCCCTCTTTTAATTTAAACTCATTACCCCTTGTCCTGTCACTACAGGCCCTTGTAAGAAGTCTCCCTCCAGCATTATTGTAGGCCTCTGCTAAAGTCTCCCCAGAGCCTTCTCTTCTCCAGGCTGAACAAGCCCAACGCTCTCAGTCTGTCTTCATGGGAGATGTGTGCTCCAGCCCTCTGAGCATCTTCGTGGCCTCCTCTGGACTTGCTCCAACCTGTCAATATTCTTCTGATGTTGTGGGCCCCAGGGCTGGATGCAGCACTCCAGGTGGGGTTTCAAGAGAGCAGAGTAGAGGGGGAAAATCCCCTCCCTCGACCTGCTGGCCACACTTCTGATACAGCCCAGGATACGGTTGGCCTTCTGGGCTGCCAGCGCACACTGCTGGCTCATGTTCAGCTTTTCAGCCACCAGTACCCCCAAGTCCTTCTCCTCAGGGCTGCTCTCTACCCATTCTCCCCCCAGCCTGTACATTTGCCTGGGATTGCCCCAACCCAGGTGCAGGACCTTGCACTTGGCCTTGATGAACTTCATGAGGTTGGCACAGGCCCACCTCTACAGCTTGTGAAAGCCCCTCTGGATGGCATCCCTTCTGTCCAGCATGTCAACTGCACCACACAGCTTGGTGTCATTGGCCAACTTGCTGCGGGAGCACTCAATCCCACCATCCACGTCACTGACAAAGATGCTGAACAGTGCCGTTCTCAATACTGACCGCCAAGGAACACCACTCATCACTGGTGTCCACTCACACATCGAGCTGTTGACCACCACTCTCTGTGACCATCCAGCCAATTCCTTACCCACTGAGTGGTCCATTCCTCTCCAATTCAGAGACAAGGATGTCGTGCAGGACAGTGTTAGTGCTTTGCACAAGTCCAGGTAGATGACTGGGTCTCATCCACTTGCTCATCCTGGTTCAGGTGGCCTGTAGCAGACTCCCAGTATAGTATCTCCTGCCCATGCCCTCTCTTTGATACTGACCCATAAGCTCTGGGTCAGCCCCTCATCCACCCCCATATACAGCTCCATGTACTCCTGTACATGTATTGGTCTCTGACATAGTGGACATCACCCTCTCCTTGTTTCCCTTGCCTGTCCTTCATAAATAGCCTCTATTTTTCCATTCTGACATTCCAGTCATAGGAGCCGTCCCACCATGTCTTCGTGATGCCAATGAGGTCATAGCCCCGCAGGCATGTGAATGTCTCTGACTTTTGTTCTTTATTTCTCAGACTTTCTGTATTCAGAAAGAGGTATTTCAGATGGGCCCCCATTGAAGCTGACTTGCTGACTGGATCAGCTGGAATTCCCATGTATTGTTCCTCAGGTGTTCTCCTGCTGACCTGTGGTCCTTCTCCAGGCTCTGGGCATCTCTTGGTGGCACTAGGCTCCAACTAGAAGGAGTAGGATGGGTTGAGGTTTCCCTCCACCATCAGCCGTAGTTTAAAGCCCTCTTCACCAGCTTGGCAAGCATTTGCCCAAAGACATTCTTTCCCTTTTTGTCAGATGTACCCCATTAGCTGCCAGTAAAACAGGCTTCTCAAAGTGAGTCCAATTAGCCAAAGTGCTGGGTGTGGCACCAGTCCTGCAGCTGACTGTTGATTCACCAGATTCAAATGGCCCTTTCAAATCACTTACCTTTGACTGTGAGGATTGATGACAAAACTACCTGGGCACTAGAGTCCGCTGCTCCCAGGGCTCTGTAACCCTTTTTGATAGTCCTCAGACTGGTCCTGACTGCATCATTGGTGCCTTAAGTTTTCATAGCCTCTAAGTGACATCCCTGAAACGAGCCCACCTCTGTAGAGAGTGTGTTTGGTCTGCAAATGGGTGCCTCCGTACCCCTCAGAAGAGAGTCACCTGCTTCTATCACCCGTTGATTTTTCTTAGTTGTGCTGGTTGTTATACAAGGAGCAGCCCAAGCTGCCTTACTCCGTGCCAGCATCTCTCCTGATTTGATGGGTCTTTCCTTTCATTTGCAGAGCAGTGAAGTGATTCTGCAAGGGTACCTCAGGCATCAGAAGAAGTCTTTTCCTCCGTCTGGTCCTTGCTCTTGTGACCGTCCATTCTTTGCCAATATTGGTCTCTCTCTCTTCCAAGTGTGTCAGTGTGGAGTTCTGGGATGTTTAGCTGTAGGTCCATTCCATACTGCACTTGGGACCAGCTGTCTAACTCCTCAGCCACCCTGGTGTCCCACAGTCTTCTCACTGCCTTCTGCAGCTCAGCCATCTGCCACAGGAGACCCTCCACCTGGGCACACTTCTGGCATGCAGATCCGCTGCCTGCCCCTGCTCCGGGAGAAATGTATGGGCATTTCCTGCAGCCTGTAGTCTGTACTACAACCTCTCCCTTCAGCAGCTCCATCCAGGTGGAGGCATTAACCACTACTGGGTGGACCAGTGCAGACCTCCCAGCCAGAGCTGCAGCTTTTGGTCTCTGACAAGTGCGCACCGTTCTACCATTCACGACAACATCTACAGTGTATGACAGATCCATTTTGCATACTTAGAGGTTTTGAGAGCAAAACACATCATGTATCTCCTCTACCATATATCACCATATTTCTTCCTCATAGATCAGGGTTTTGAAGGGATGTCACCTATCTGTGGTTTCTCCAGCACAGAGATAGGAATGTCACGAGTCGTAGAGCTGTTAACCCAACAGTGTTCCTAGGTCCATTTGTTGCATGGGGTACTCAGACTCCAACTCTTTTCTTTAGTAAGATAATTTACTATATAACTTCTTGATTCACTACAGAGAAAGGATTTCACCTTCCTAAGGGAAAGAAAGAATTGGGTTTTTTTAGATATAGGAACTATGCAAAGATGTACAAGTGTAAGGTTGTATCAGTCAATCTCTGTATTGAAATGAAGAAAAGTATTTTTACTTACATCCATTTTATGTTAGTTTATGAATTCTTTGAAGGTACAAGTTCATTTGTACTACCTGTCTTAGGCTCCACAGAGAAATAAGGCTGTCCCTGAAGAAGACTGTAAAGGAGACGGGCGCTATATCCATAAGAAGGATCATCACCATCTGTAGCTGTTACCTGTGTAACCGAAGTACCTCAAGGAAAAAATAAAATAGATTACATTTATTTTCTTCTTGTATAACATCCATAGTACATACAAAATATAAACTCTTTAAAAACCTTTAAACACACCAGTTATATTAGCAAACAGCCCTGAAAGTTTACAGGCACAAAAGGCACCTTCTAAAATTTTTCATTAATATGGGAAAATATTTCCTCAGCAACTATTCTTGCTGCATTCAAATTTTCAATTAGAATGAAAATAACGAAGGTATGATTTTTCAGCACCACATATATGTTGCTTAAAATACTATGTATCATGATTTTTTCCCTAATTTTCAGTATGTGAATGGAGTGCAACAAATCGTTTCCCCTCCCCTTGTATATCCTTCAAAGTATTTTATGGAAGTTTCCCATCGGAATAAGAAAACGCAGCCACTTTATCACCAGTAGGCCCACTGGAGATGAAATTAATTGTTAGTAAGCAAAGCAACCAAGAAGCATAGCAAGGGTCTGATAATATTTTTTATCCTTGAGTTTTTAATGAGCCTGTCCCAGTGCAAGAGTGATGATAGAATCCTCAGTGAAAAAAAACGCAGCAGAATCAATCTGATTTGATTTCCTCTCTGGCTGGAAGCTGGTTATATCCTAGATACAAGACTGACAGCAATCTCATGGCACCATCAGTGGTGACTGCCCTTTAAAATAAAATGTTAACAGTAGTATCATTCTCTAAGTTAACCATTTTTTGGTCTTTTTTCCTCACCTAGGTTCTGCATAAGAATACAAATATCACTTCTCTGATATAGGAACAGTGTGCAATCAAGCTACTTTTAAAACTTTCTGGCATATGTTCACCTGCTTACCAGTATAGCTGTATAGCTATGCTAGGGGAGAAAAGAATAAGAAATGATGGAGCGCATGGGATTTGACCAGAAACAACTTTTATGGCAAACTCGAAGTTGATAGTTTTCCCCAATAAAATGAATAAATTAATTTCTGAGTTTTCTAGAAGTTCAGTAGTTTTATTTTAAAGTAGAAATTAAGAAGGCTTCCTCATTTTGACTACTTAAAAATTGTGGGGTTTTACATTTTCTTTCAATTTATTCAGCAGCTCTTCAAGTGATCCCATACTACTAATGCTAATAATTTGGAGTTATATGTCCTTGAAGTCATACTTACAATAACAAACTTCTGATATTTAGGTGTGCATTAGGTATGTGTATAGATGTGCATATATATATATACTGTTTCCTATTATTCTTGAAAAATGTAAAAGCTAAAATAACAGATTAATCAGGGAACATATACGCTTCAGAAATACAATAGTCTTTAATAAGACTGAGTGGTAAAGGAAATCTTAAGCTACACAACTGTTAACTTTGTATCAGCTGTGGTCTATGGAAACTGTTTTAACTAATACAGGAAATTCATCCTCTAAACAATTTACCACGATCAGAATGCAGTTGTTATAATGACAAAAAAAGAATGGAGTGATAGGGAGGAAGGGATCAAGAACTATGAATAATCCGATCAGTACAGTTTGTTATAAATTCCATTTTCTACTAAACAAACCCAAGTACCAACAACTACATTTAGAAATGGACTTTTTTACAGCAGCATGTTTAATAAATCAGGAATAAAATCCAACATATATAAGGCTGCAAAGCTATCATTACAGCTTTGTGCATCTCATTCATTTAAAGGTAGATTTATTTTCTGCACAGTTTCTAAACATTAGAAAGGATAGTTGAAACTAAACCAGCATTTGCTGCTTCTCTAAGCCCCCAGCCCACTTTTCTGCTTGCCTGTTGACCCTTTAAGAGTGCAGCAGAAGGCAGAAGCATGGAAATTGCTCAGCTGGGTGAAGTGAGATGCAGCTGGTGGATATAATGGAAAGGTGAGCAGGGAAGGGTCATGTGATAAAGGAGTTGACTGGGAGGGAAGCAGTAACAGATCTACACTCTCAGGAGGAAAGTTGTTTTTCACTGGGGTGACAGGGATCAGGTAAGAGAGGACTATGGTTTCTTACATTTTTTTGGGGGGCAATGATTTTATGATAACTATATGAACCTCTATATTAAGTATAGACTATGTAGTAAGCAGAAGAAAACACTATCCTAGGTTTGGAATACTTTTTCAGTTTTTAATTTTTCACTGCCATGAAGCCTGTATTTCTTTATACATTTAACCTGCAGAAAAAATATGAGTTATTTACTGAAAGGAAACATGTTTACCTATGCATTTGTATTTAAATGATAGGAATTACAATGTAAATATGTACCCAAAAACTCAAAAAAAAAAAAAAGTCATTTTTTATAACTCCATGCTTGGGAGAAGAATAATAATTGATCAGGTACAAATAGTATATTTTAAAACAATCAATTTGCACAGAACCGAACCCTCAAACAAAAAACCAAGCTATTGTCCCACCTCTTGATATTGAAGCTATGACACAATATGATTGACAATCGAACTATGATACAGTTTCACAACATTTATGTGAAAATATCATAGCAGAGGTGAATGAACTGATCATGTCTGTTGGCTTTCAAGCATGCATTTTTCTATATGGGAGTCTGTGTGATGTTGATATGAAGTTTAGCCCCAAATATCTGTTTTATGTACACAATAATGTCTTAAGCTAGATAGTAAACATGCTGACACCTTTTTTTTGCTGTTTATTAGCTTTATTTAACACAAACTATATTTTGTTGATTGCTACATAAGGCTTTTCTTTGTATTTCTGCAGCCTTGGTTTCACCCTTCTTTGGGGAAATGTAGTAGATGTAGTAGTACCATTTACATATTGCAGCCCATTCAGTACCTTTATAGGGCCCTCATATGACAAATAGTTATTAATTTTTCTACTCTAGAGCTTGAAATCTATAAAAGCAGTAAGTACTGATATATTACTGCATCTTACTCTTAACCATTACACCAGTTATATTGCATTTGCAGAAGTTTAACAGCTACATGGAAGATACAGTAGAAAACCAGACCAAATGTTTGAAGGAAAACCACAGTCACATTCTCAGAAGAGAGCCCGCTTGCTGACATGCTTTTCATTTACTGTGACACTTTCATATAAAATCCTAATAAAATGTAGCACTACAGATAAGAGAGCTAAGAAAGAATTAAGATGTATTCTGATTTGTTGGCACACTAGTGTATATATATCGGTATTTGTACCTAACTTAAGGCAAAATTATCTGTGCCTGTTTTCTGCAGCTCTCTGAACCAAGTATGAACTATTCTCTCTTTGTTTTCTTTATTCCAGACAAAATGTTCAACAACTTTTAAGTGCTTTCCCAGGTACTGACCACACTTCCTGAGTGTGTTTTCTGTGAGAAAATACTAGGCGATCCCATGTGTAGCACCAGTGAGCTGAACTGCTGCTAGAGAGCTCTGAGACAGAGCAAAGGCACAGTCTCTCTACTGAACTGTATCATTTAAATGAATTCTGGTCTACATCCCTTTTTATGCAAGCAGATGCTCTGTTTTACTTTGAAAAAATACTAAGATAATAAACCATTACAGTATCCATACTGTAAATTTCAGTTGGTTACTGTTTCTATCCACTGGTAGGTAGAAATTTTCCTTGTAAGAATTTATGCTTTAGGATGCACACACAAACAGGTTTCACCTCAGAGCAGGGTAACCGAGCCCAGAGAAGTCCTCATGGTGTGGCCCAGCTGTTTCATGTGTTGGAGCTGACCACTATTTAGGTATATATTATGCCCCACTCAACGTATGTTCTAGATACCAGACATCCATACTACTGGCATACTAATGTGTTAGTGGCTACATGGAAGAAGGTGAAAGAATGATCCATAAAATATCTATTGTATTAGTGCTAGAGAGGTCAAGCAGAGAAGAAGCAGTGTAGAAAATACTTCAAGATCCATAGGACTGACTTAGATTCACATATCGTACGCTGGATGACTGCAAATCTGTGAGTTTACTGTTTCAGATAGTCTCTGTCTAAGGCAGGAGGCACGCAGGGTTTTATTTTTCACCCATTCTGACAAATGGGAGGTGGTGCTGCTTCTGATTTTTTACACTTTTTTTTTTTTCTTTTCATATATTTCTACATTTTACTGGAATCCTTTTATTTTATAAATTTACAGGAATATCACAATTATTAAATGTTTTGCAGTTTGAGTAATCTTATGTGGAAGTGATATGGTATTTTAGGGATGTAAATATATAGTAGATGACACAGAAGATTGGATAAAGATTGCTGAGATTTTAATTTATAGGATGTTAGTTTATAGCCAACTCAAGTCGATACAGATTGAAAGCTCACATCTGTCAACTGCTTATTAGTGGTTCCAGGTAAGAAACAGGTATATGGGAAAAGTTGTTGTACTGTTGGTTTTGACCGTAAGTACCACCCTACCTAACTCTTTTCTTTTTTTCTTTTTTTTCTATATAGTCATCACTGAGACAGGGGTATAAAATAGAAGGAATAGATAATTTAACATGGCTTGATTTACACTCACACAGACCTGTAGCCATTCACAGAAGTATACCAAGAATTAACTTATCAGCTATTTTAAAGCTATTTTTTAATAAGAGACCAAGTGCCTCATAAACAATGCTTTACCGGGGAGGAGGCCACTGTCTATGTCCTAAATCTGTGTAATCCCAGAAAAAATTACCCAGATATTTCCAGATAGTGAACTGTGTCAACTACTGCAGTGAGTACATTAAAAAAAAAAAAAACAAAACAAAACAAAAAACCAAAAAAACCCCCACAAAAACCCAACCATCATCCACGAAACCAAAAACAAATGTCCTTGACAAGGCACCTGTCGTCTTGTCTCTAAACCTGAGTGAATGAGCAAGACAAAATGGCTAGAAGTTCCCTCTGAACAATCAACACATCATGTTAGGAAAAGTTATTTGAACAAAAGCTCAGATGCAAAAGTCTTGAGATAAATAAGTCTGTAAGGAAGAATGTTTCTTCCCTGCAACTATCATATGCCCAAAACTGATTTCCCTGCTAGAGGTGGTATAAGCAGGGTAACTAGGAAATACATTGATTAAAATGCATGTCTCTTTTAGCCATTTGTGGTAATGATGGTAGCCTGCTTCCTGGCAGAAATTAGGAATCTAACTCCACTTTTGATTAAATTCCAGGCATGAATATCCTTTTCATACAACTTCTATCCAGCATGGCAGAAGATGATAAATTTTACATCTCCCTGTGAAAAATTCACTGAATCTGCCCTAAATGTTGAGGGGGAATGCTGAATGAAACATAGTTTTTATTACCTTTTATGATCACTGATGCTATTGAGTTAATGACCTCATTAATTCATACAGTTTTAAGTAACACAATATTTTAATTTCTTTTCAATATTATTTGCAACAGAAATAACCCTATCTCTTTTGGTTAAGAATTTAAAAGATTACCAGGATTCTTTCTGTAGGATTTAGGGAATGCATTTTTCCATTTGTTTTGAAGATGGTTATTTGGAGACAGCAGTATTTGTAACATGCTTGTTTGTCAGCTGCATTCATACTTTGGGGTGTTTTTAAGGATTTAAATATATGTATATACACATTATGTGTACATGCATGTGTACAGTTATATGTATACATACACCTGTATCTGTCAGATGTTAATCATAAAATGCTTTAGGTTGTAAGGGACCTTTTAAAGACCATCCAGTTCCAAACCCCCTGCCATGGGCAGGGACACCTTCCACTAGACCAGGCTGCTCAAAGCCTCATCCAGCCTGGCCTTGAACACTTCCAGGGATGGGGCATCCACGGCTTCTCTGGGCAACCTGTTCCAGTGCCTCACCAACCTCTCCGTGAAGAACTTCTTCCTGATATCTAATCTAATGCTCCCCACTTTCAATTTAAACCCATTCCCGTCTTCGTGGTACCCCCTTCAGGTACTGGAAGGTGCTATAACATTTCCCCAGAGCCTTCTCTTCTCCAGACTCTCTCAGCCTTAACTTTGCTTCTTGTTTGTTGTATTAAGCTTCCAGATACACGACAGATCCTATTACAAGTCTGTTTGATCGCGTGGAAGTGTGAAAGAGGTGGTGCACGGGTTAAGTTTTTTCTCTTGACAAGAAAATTACAATTCATGTGCTTAGGCAATCAGAAGATAGTCCTTCACTGCATACCATCTAATCCAAACAGAGAGAAATTGATTGATGGGAAAGAGGCTTGGCAGTGTAAATAGGTAGGCATCATATGTGGTGAGAGGATAGTCATCTCATCAGCCCCACATCAACTTCCTACCATTCCTGTTCTGAAGCCATTACTGATAGGAAGGAAGCTATCCTTATCTTTGTAAGGGAAGCTACCTGTGAAGTGAACGTGATTCTTTTCCAGATACAGTGTAATATGCTTTATACTACACAGGGTATAATAGAGACATATTGTTTAATTATTAAGCAGAATCAGAGTAGACTGAAGGGTGCTGTTGAGTACTTTTCAGTTCAACCAAGCTTACACTTATGTCCTTGAAAGAGTCATTTGAGGTCACAGGACTTCAAAGGTTATGTGCATACTACTTTTCTTTCAGATTGGTAGTAGCCTGAAGAGCTGACAAGTTGTAGCAATGATCATACACTGAACAATTTTCTAGAGACTAGGGTGCTATACTGATTGAAAAAGTAGTGAAATCTCAAAATCTCCTTTGCAGTCCCAGCTGGCTTATTCCAAATTGTAATGTTGTTTTCTTAAAAAAACTGTCTGTTTCAATGACAAATCACGAGTGGGAAAGATTACTCTCTGTAGTCAAGCTGAGCATGTACCCAGATTCTGTAAAAATGCTTGGGTACGTGTAGGTACCTAAATAATTAAAGATGGGGATATTAAGTAGAGGTATGCACAATATTTGCTTGGAAATATGCAAAAGTATAGGCTTAAAGTTTGTGAAATAGTTTGCTTCCTTCCCACAGAAAAGCAGTCTATAAAATATGATATTAAGTCTTTTTTATATCAACATGGCTATCTGGAAAAACTCAGGAAAGAGAGAGGTTCATTCACAGCATGTCATACCTTCAGGTGACATCTCTGGAACAGTGGCTGTATATGGTCCGTCCAAGAATTCTGGTTCATGATCATTGACATCGCGAACCTTGATAATAAACTCTGATTCAGCTTCAACGGGAACATGGGTGGTTCTGTTAACTGCTTGTGCTCTTAGAGTGTAGAAGGGTTTCTCTTCTCGATCCAGCTTTTGTGTCACATAAATCTTGCCATTATTTTCGTCAATGATAAAAATGCTTCCAGCTCCCTCCCCAGTCAACATATATTTTAGGTTGCCATCCTGCTCGTCTAAATCTGATTTCAGCTGCAAGTACAAAACAGAAAAATAAGCGACATTTTGGGAGGAATAACATTTTGGAATATTCATTCTAGGCTTTGTTCGTTTTCATTCTGTCACTAGTGAGCCTTCTTGGGTACTAACATTTAAAACAAGTTACTGTCATATTTTCAGACAGTCATGGCTCAGGTTTAAAGTATGGATATATAAATGCATGGTAAACCTGAATAAACATGTTTCAGCCCCCTTGAACTGAAGGGAATGAATGTAAGTATCTATTTTAGATTGTTGCTTTATGAGCCCCCATATAAATCTGCTGAAAAGAATGCAAAGGTTTGTTAAATATTATGTATTTTTTGTATTATTATGAATGACAGATGTATTTTCTAAGTTTTATGTATGTATTTTGTAGTCAGCAATACTAAGAATGAATGAGAGACAGTGGTGTTCTACTTCTGTTGAAATTTTAAAGCGATGAAAAGCCATTATGTAGTATGATTCTCTATTATTTATTCTGAAATAAATTGATAGACATTTTCCATTTCCTTCCAGGATGATCTGCATCCACTTTTGTCTTGCTAAGATGAACTTCATAATGATGATTCCTCTGATGAAGCCGAGCCTTGGAGACCATTGTGGTCCAGCTGCATTTGTTCATGCCAACAAAACAGTTTTGTTAATGTTAACAATATTTAACAGTACTCTTTTAATAGCAATAACTTAATTTCTGAACTTCAAACATCCACAGTTGAATTTTACAGGAACAATAATTTCTATGTAGCATTAATTGTCTATTCATTTATTTATTTTGGATTTAGAATAAAAGACGTCAAAATCTCAAAGCCTGGATAATAATTGAAAAATCCAATGTAAAAAATAAAATAAAGGAAAACATACAAACAAACAAAACCAAAACCAAAAATGTTTTATTCAGCTTGCTTTTCTCCATGAGGCAGCACGGTTTAAATTTAAATAATATGTCTGCACATTAGCTTCAATAACCACACTATTGTGCTTCATGCTTATTGACCCTACAGCTCAGTGTAGGATATGAGGTCACAGAGTTGGAAAGAAGTAACTGTCAGAGGTAAAGCGTCCATTTTCCTATTGGATCTTCTCAACATATTTTGTAATGGCTTCTAAAGTTACAAAAATAATTTCAGCTTTTCTTTGGAACAATGACCACGACTTCTGAAGATTCTCATAGTGCAGAATTTTCTGCATGCATCAAAAGATAGTTTATTTTGAATATGGCTGGTACAATGCTCTGAGATATGAGGAACAGTTTTGAGATCCTGTGCTGAGTTCTTTCAGAGTATTTACATGCTGAATTATAGAGAGTTAATTTCCCTTTCCAGTACAAGAGAGAGAATTTTCAAGGCAAGAGAGTTTAGAGCCATTTAAAATATGAACAATTTAAAGGCAAAGGTTTTCAGCATAAGTAGTTGTGTTCAAATCATGGGTAAGGCTCACCCCTTTATGACAGGTCTAGTCAAACTCATTTTAACACCATGCAATTTTGGCATCTGGTTAAGGAGCACCACAGATTCTTTTTAATCCATAAATATTTGTTCCCTTGTAATGAGCCATTTGGCATGGGAAAAGTGATCAATATCTAGATCTTTGACCTAAGTTGGGTTCAGATGTGATCACACAGTGTATCAAACCCTTAGAAACTGGAACCATACCTTGGCCTCGCTGTTTGGACATAACCTATGTAGAACTACTTCACTCAGGATAATTTATTCCCAAAAGATTTTTCATGACCTTTACCATTTTAAATGAGAAGTCTCTTACAGATGATGTTTCCTGAGGAAGCATACTGTAGGTTCGCAGTTTATCAGTTTTATTAAGCTAGATACAAAAGAATAAACAGTCTGTCCCCTGTAAAAGAGAACTTGGACCAAGAATTTATGTACTTCATATATCTGAGACTGCAGTACTGATGAACACATTTCCTTTTCTTAAACATGATAATGGAAGAAAACCCTCATGAGTGTATGTTAAATGGAATTTGAAGATTTGGTTCTGAATCTGCCTGAGAACAGAAGTTCATATGCAACAGTGACTCAAAAACAAAGACTGTCTACCTTTGTATTTTTGTTGATGCAATTTCCTTCAGGGCCTTATTTACTAAGAATTCATGTGTTGGTCAGAGACTTTCACTTCATTTACTGAAAGCAGAGAATATTCTACTCAATAAAAAGACACAAGTAAATATGTCTGATTAGACAATGGTTAGATTGCAATAAATTGATAATAATCTTCAATAAAAATTCCCCATAGTTTACCTGTGAGAAATAGACAAGATTACAAAATTTTTTCTAAAGCTGAATAAAAATACATGACATTTTTGAAGTTTCTTTTAGAGGAAACTGTTTTCCAGCTATGGAAAAAGTAATAATAATTTAAAAATGAGGATGTCTACACTTGTTCTTTCAGAAGTGAGACATCACACTTCCACAGTAGTTACTTCTAAAGGGCTGTGAAAAAGTAATTAATGAATTTTGAGCACTTCACCCTTTGGGCCCAATTAAATTTTAGTGCTAGTTAATTACCAGTTAAACTTATTTTGGTGCATTAATCTAGGAAGTGCCTCAAATTATAATAAAAACACCCACCTAGATCTCAAGATTACAATTACTTCTAGCATATACAAATAAATAATAATAATAACAAGAATAGTAAGAATAATCAGAGGGAGAAGATGGGGCAGATAAAGTCTCATTAAGACAATTATCTTAAAACACATTTTTAAAGGAGGGTGAAAAATAATTGCTCATTGTGCTAAACCTATGTTAATCTAATGAACCATGCAGATTCCTGTAGTTCCTCAGTGGTAAAAGGATTTAGTATTAATCTGCTTCATTAAAAATTAATGATGGGTAAATCAGCTGCTACTTAGTGTAATAGAAAATAGTTTTAAATAATGTTTGTAAACTACACTGTGCTCAGTATGGCTGCTTTGATGCAGTACCAAAAATAGTACAAGCAAACTGGCAGATGTTGATAAATGAGTCTGTAACTTTCATTTGGAAGACAGAAAGGAAATTTTCAGTTTGATATTTTGTCTGCTGTGTGTGGAACTAGTTTTAGTAATAGAGTGAATGTGAAGTTTCCTTGACAGCAGACATAGGTGAGAGAAGGTCCTTGATACTGCCGCAGCCTACAGCCCTTGGAGTTCTCTGACCCTGTCAGGTCCAGTAAAAGAGAGATATTCTGCTCAATTACAGCTCTCTAAGCTCTTCTTTCTTCCTTTTTTCATATTTCCAGGTCACTGGAGATTCTTGGTCTCCCAAGCCAAAGCAGTAAGCTGCTGATCAGCACGTTAAATCTAACCTTGTGCCATCCTTGAATCATTAGTTATCATACCTGTCCAACATACACAGGCACCACTGAAGTCTGTTCCTCAGTTGCAAACAGTGGCTCCCATACCCAGCCACGTTTCACTCTTCGAACTTCTGTGAAAGACTGATCTGTGTTCTGAATGCTGCGGTTCTGTGTGTGTGGAAAGCAAGGCCAGAGCTGAACCAGCATCAGTACGAGAGACAGCAATGCAGAGGAATTCATGCTGAACACTTCTTTCAAGCAATTTTAATCTGTAGAAGGGGAGAAAAAATGGAAAAACTTTGACAAAGCCTCACTTTTGGCTTTCTGCTTTTATATATTGATTCTGTGCTAATATAAGAGCTGATTTGCAGTGTTAAAATCTCCTCCTCTCCCTAAAAGGAAAGAGCTGAAACAAAGTCTGTTTCTGATTAAACCAGAGATTTTCTTAGAGACGTTGGCATGAAAGTCAAGTGTTCAAATTTCCTATATGAATATCCTACACGGGTACTTCCTATGCAAAAAAAGGAAAATCATCCTTCAATTAATTCATCTTCCAAATTAAGCTGGCTAATTGTATTGTGTAGCCTAGGAATAATTTGATTGGAATAATTGTATGTTTCTGCTTAGACAGGGCTCATTTTGAGCTGCAGTCACAGAACTGCCTGAAGGGTGAACATCTAGCCTGAGTGGCCCTGATGACTGACAGCTGAAACAGAGCGGTGCAGGTATTTTTTAACCTCTTCTTTCCCTCTTTTCCAACGCAGCAAAATGCCTGCAAAATTGCTAGAGGTGGTAGAGTATCTATGAACAAGGAGCAAAAATGTGTAACTTTCTCCTTCCTGGTCAATAGAAATTTTCTTAACTGATTTTACAACCCCTGACATTCTTCTATTTAACTAAACAGACAAAGAGCAAATGCGTCTTGAAAGCTGTAGGTTTCTCCAGCTAGTTTCATTGGCACAAAGTATTCCTTCAGAAAATGAAGGTTTTGCACAAATTATACGCTAACATTGACTTTTCAGTGATTTTTGGTACAACAATTGAAACTGAATTTAAAATAAACTGCAATTCAGTTAAGAATGGTCATCTTCTATGGGGCAAAAAGGAAAAATTTGAAAATCCTTTCCACACATATTTCAAGTCTTAAAAACTTACTGGTGATGGCATTAGCTATTCTTTTCAAGGCTTTAACCTTGAAGAATAACATTTCCTATGTAGGAGAAGACTGGTTTATGAATTTATCACATGCCACTCAGTTTGTGCAACACACTGGGAAAAATATTTGGCTGCATTTACTGTAGGCCTGAAAAATCCCATCCTTATGAAAAACAAAATGCCATAATTTCTTACGATGAAAGTCTGGTCATATAGACAATTATTTATTTCCTTCCAGCACTTTTACATGACATTCAACAGTAGTCTGATATATATGTAATTTGCATATGTATATTTACTGAGAAGAAGATAAATGAGTTCTAATAGTAAGGCTTATACAATTGTAGGAACTAAACTGCAGGTTCCAATTTCTTAAATGTTTTCTGGTTTTCAACTGTAAAGCTGTAACAGTGCAAGATGAGACTTGAATGGAAGGAATGTGACTTGGGTACTCTCTTATTTTAGTTTTCTGTGGAAAACTGTTTATTTTCCTAAACAGCGAGAATATTTGTGACATGGAAGACAAGGCCAACAAAGCTCAACTTGGCTCTCAGATAAAGCTTGAGTGAGGCTTAAAAGACCTAAAGGCTTTGGAGAGTCTCTGTACAACGGGTCCACTTAACATTAAGCAGTAATTTGCACAGAAATTAATCTTGAAAATGAACATTCATTTTATTGCAGTACATAGCAACAGACAAAAAAACTCAAACAATGAAAACTGAATAGTCAAAGAGACCTTTCTAAGGAATCATATAGAAAATTATTTCAATCACTATTTAAATGAGGAGACAGGTGTTCAGTCTGGGCCATAGCAAATGCTTCTGGCTACCATTAGCTTGTGTTTTGGCAGCATGTTCTGACACTGCCTACCTTGTTCAACAAAGGGCCCGTTGGGCAGTATTTCATGCAGAGTGAATGCCAAACAGGCACTCATTATCAAACTCATCTGACAGACACCGTGTGTACACATTAATATAGTGAGGGTACAGAATATAGCTACGCTGGTCTACATCTTCATAAATTAAATGACCTTGTACTCTGTGTTATATTATGTAGCAGAAGGGAGGATTAGTAGAAGCACAGAGCTTTTAGGTGCTACAGTAACATGTACAAATAGATAAATTTTTAATAGAATAATCTCTTACTGAATAAAAAGACAAATACATTTTCACGGATGAGAAAATCAGGTCTCATTAATAATTCCCAAGGGAACTAGAGAAATGGGGACCATTGTTCTGTTCCTGTCCTATTCTTCAGAAAGTACATCTCCACACTACCAACTTGCATTGGATTGCAATAACAAAGACAGATAGTTAGAGCATAGTAATATCAATTTCAGTTGTAATAAGCAGGCTACACCTTTTAAAGCATTATCTTCCTTTTATACCCAAGGAAAATCACAGGCTCCTGTAGACTAGGAACAAATTTACCCTTCTGGCACAAGGTTGCAGAGTCCTTTGTTAGGTTTGTTCTAGAACCATCACCAAATGAAATCCTGTCACCATCTGAAACTGGATATTAGTTTTAGGTGTGCTAGTAGTCTGGCTTGATTCTGAATTCTCTTTTTTTTTTTAATAATAGTAAGTTTTTTTTAATTTAGGACCTTGACATTATATTACAAAATAATACCTGTTACTGCCTAGCATTGCAATAATAACAACAGGAAGAATAAGAATACATAGTGAAGTATGTATTTATTGGCGGGAAAAAAAAAAAGACTAAGGGCAGACAAAGCAACAGTTTTGAGAATTACAAACAAACAAACAAACAAAAGATTACAGTGGAGAATAAATTCTGTTCCAGTTCTGTTGGCTGAAGAATAAGTAAAAAACAGTTTAATTTTTAACACACACACACACACACACAAAATTTGCTCTACATAAAGTCTTTTAATTAGAAAGTAACAAAACACTAGAATGAGGTAACAAAGGATGTGGTAGATGCTCCTTAACTACAGACCATTGTGACCATCTCATATATGCATTTGATCCTACTTTACATCAGAATTATGAAACAGTGACTTCTGAGAAAAACAAATCTCTCCGTCCTTGGAAGTACCAAGCAGAACAAAAATGCCAGACTGAAAGACATTTCTTTTGTGTAGTTTGGTGTTCTCTTTGCTTGTTTTAATTACATCAAGCAAACAACAAGAAAGTGGAAAAAATCATGTAAGCAAATCTAATTCATTAACATGCACCTTCTGAAATACATTTATCTTAAGCAGAGGCCTAACACGATTCTGCTTCAGTTGCAAGTTCTGTTTCCTGCATTAGTGTTATTATGATTGTAGTGAAATTCATCTTCCTTGTATGTTGCTATCTTTATTTTTCACTTAATAGGATAAAGAAGAAAGAGTATTTGTAACTAACACCTACAGATTACAGTGTTAGAAAAGGCTTGAGTGGACAGGAACTTTCATCATTTCAACTATAAATTTATTCTATGTCTACTGGCTATTTGTCCTAGTTGTATTTTATAAGACCGATTACTGATAAAGCTAGTGTATTATAGTTCTGCTGGTCTATTTTCCTTCCCGAAAAAGACTATGTGGACTCATTTTCATTGCCCATTTTAGATTTCACATAACATGGTAGACACCTAGGCTATATTACTTCTAGAATTAATCATATACATTTCAACTAGTTTAATTACTGTATATGTTTCTGTGGTTTGGTCGGGTTTTTTTTTTAATTTTTATTATTTTTTTAAATCTGTATAGATCAACGATAAAATCTTCAAGAGTGTGTAAAGTAGTAGACAACCCTATTCTTGCCTCTTCTTACTACACCTGAATTTCACATACAGGCAGATAATATTTTTTACAAGTTTGGTGTGTTAGAAAATCCTCATTACCATTTTAATTGATTTTTAGCTGTAATTTGATCTTTTACAAGCAGTGCCAAGATATATTTTTATATAAGTTTTCCATTCTTAATGTACTTTATTGTACATGAAGTATTTCATTTGGAGACACCTGAAAAAGGAACACTAAACCCCTAAGGAATAAATATAGCATATTTACCTCACAATATACTGATTTTTCCTTCTGATTCTATTGATAACTACCATCGCAAATTGGCATGAGAGAAGTCACTATTGTAATAGTAATACTTAACTGAGTTGATAAAAATGAACAGTAGGAAGAAAGGACTTCAATTTGAAAGAATTTATTTAGTTATGTGAACTTCACTTCTTACTGAATATCACAGTTGTCATACGCCACACATACATACTGTGTGACTGATAAATTGACTGACTGATATTTGTGAATGAGTAAATTTGATACCAGTCCTGCAGCAGCTCAGGTCACATTTTCTATAATTATCTGCCCAATTTATTTTCCTTATTATTACTTTAGCAGTTATTATTGTTTTAGTTTTAGCTATGATTTGTATTGCATTTAAATATTTTAATTTAGACTCTTTTGACTTTCTGGTCTTGCACACTTTTTTAAAAATAAATTTGGACTGCTATATCTAAGAAGTATACTGAATTTAATTATACTGTAGCTATCACAATTAATATCTACAATGTAATAATGTCTTCAGTCAATTAATTAGAACTATATCAACAATGGTTTTACAAGTCTGTTAACATGACTAGCTATTTTAAAAGCTACTACTTAACCTTGAGAAGTGTTGTCTTTAACGCACATCTGACATTTGACTAAATTACATTGACTGCTAGTACATATTAATACAGTACAGCATCATGTGTCTCCACTAGTCACCCAGCACTTCACTTACATGGAGGGCAATTACTTAGATGTTATGAATGTGATATAAATTTCACTCCATTTTAATTGGTACATTGTTTTCTTTGTTTTGTAAATATGCAGTTGTACCATTAGGGAAGACCTCCAAACTATCATATAGAATTGCCAGAGTAATTATCTGTCAGTTGTACATGGACAAAATAGCTTTAGAGAAATGAATACGTTAGTTGATTAATGCCTTTAAGTCTGTGGATTTTAATCAGTGTAGAGCTGACCGACTAGAAATTCTGTCATTCCTGTGGTTTTGTAATGGCTTACTGATTATCTTCTCAGGTAGTATATTAACAAATATTATCTGACCCCAGTATTTTACTAGAATATCTGTGACACTGTAGAAAAAGCCCAGGTGCCATTTCAGATGACAAAACCCCAAGTCTTCAGAGCATGAGAAGCAGTAGCCAGAAGTCTGTCCATACTAGATTTTCAAACCATCCTTTACAGCATCAGATTGTGATATTTATTTCTTCCAATCTTATGTCTCCCATTAAAAAATAAAACAAAAAACCCCAAATACCCATTAGGTTTTCTGCACTGACTGAAGAAAAGAAGTAGTAGAGCTGTGCCTTGTTCAGCCCAAAAACCAAAGGAGATAGTATAGGGGATGAGGTGACATATTCTGTGTTTTACAACCTCATGCCACAATATCTTTGGTCAGTCTTATTCCCTTAGGGGAGTTATCTTAATCAGTGGAAGGCACGAGTAAACCAACATGGAGAAACAGACTTTTTTATGGATAAAGACAGTGACTATTGGTGTTATTCTATTCCATTTGAATTTTGTCATATAAAACTAGCTGCACAATAACTATTGCCTAATTGGATGTGAGCATAAAAGATGAGATACACAGTGTCTTGACTTTTTCAGCCCTGTTCCACCAGTATTTTTGGAACTGAGCAACTGGTTGCTGATCTGCAATTTGCTGAAGATATATGTCTGGGACCATCTCAGTATTTCTGGGTCTGGTTCACCATTCTTATATTTGGCTTCCCTTATTTGAATGCTGCCGCTGCTGGGACGCTATGGACAAAGATTCTTATTTTATTTTGGAAACATGAAATCATTATTTCATTCACTGTAATCAATCCTATTACATAGAGCTGGAAGTGCAGCCTCAGACACTTGAGTCATGCCCAAGGCAGAGAGAAACCCAAGTTTTCTCATTGCAATTCCTTTGAGCTCCCTTAGAAACAGCCTGGTAAAGATGAGACCCAAAACACAAGTAAAGGGTCAGCCACACCATTCCCATCAATGGAATAGACTCTGCGTGGAAGGATAAAATTCTGGTGGGCAGGACTCTGCCAGACTCTTCATTCTGCAGCACAGACCTTTGGGAATGCTGGTTGAGGTAAACACTGCATATGGGTGGAGCCAAAGGCAAGCTCATATTACTATAAACTTTCCCTGTGAGTGCTTGTGTTACAGTTGTTCAGCTGGAACCAAGACAGTATTAAAATTAAATCTGGAATATGAGAAAGTAATAAATTAAAATTAAAGGTTCCTTTTAGAGTCTACTGAAATCCCCCAAAGGGACCTGCAGGCATCACCAAGAATGTCACACTAGCACACAAACACAGAGCTCCAGCAGATTCACCAAAGGTAGTTAGACATTTAGGATTTCTCCCATGTTGGTGTGGCATCCTCTCTTCTTTTGGAAGCATCGCTTTTCTACATGTTAACTGAAGAAGTAGAAGTTATTTGGTGAATAGTTTCATAGACAAGAGACAGATATTCCTAGCTCACTTTCATGTAAGGAAGAAAAAGAAAGGAAAAATGAAGCAGGAATATCTGTATCTCTTGTCTAAACACTGATAAATTAATGATTATATTTAGTTCTTTTTCACAGACTATTCTGCCATACAACTACATCCTACTTCAGTCCAGATGCTTCCTAGCTAAAGAAAAACTGAAATACTTACCTTAGGCCTCAACTTTATGAAAAATTACGTTCATTTTGTGCAGTCATTCAATAGCTTCTGCAATTTCATTCTTATGTAAAAAAACAACAGAAGCTGAGATGCTTAAAGATTCAGTTATGCCAGCAGTTGTGGTACACTGCACTCTCTGTGCTAAAAATAAGTAAATATTTAGTTTTAATTGTAGCTTTCTTTAACTATGACTATTATTTACTTTTAAGATGTTTTGCACTACAGAAAATTATGACTAAACCAACGTCTTTTAGCATAAATATTTTGCTGATTAAAAAGACTAACACATGTACACAGTAAAACCCAGAAATTCTTGCCTTCTGGCATTTACTTTTTATTGTAGAGAAGTAGAAAATCCAATTACAAGATGTTTGATTCATTGGGTAAATCCTACTGGAACATTTTCGGCTCTGCAGGATACCACTCAGTACTGAAGAACCACTTGTCAGCATAACGATGTGAAGGACCACATTCTGTGATTCACACTTGAATCTGTTTGCCAAAAGATTTTCAGGAAGACACTTCATGAATTGCTCCAAGACTCTCTTTAGGATTCAGGTTTCTTTTTTTTTATTTCATTCACAATTACTGTTTGCATACATTAAAACTAATTCACCTTTCCCATGGGTTTTGCGGAGATTTAATCTCCAAACATGAGATGCCCAAGGATATACAGAAGCTTCAACATTTCAGTTGAGCAGATGCTTTTTTCTACAATTTGACTTACTGTTAAGTTTGTGGCTTTGCCTTTAAAGTAAATTTTCCACATACAATGAAGTAAATAAGAAACACGCTTAAATGAAATCATCCAGTCTATGTCAATGAGAAAATGGACTGAAATCAGATTCAGATGCTTACCTTTGAGGAAATTTAACAGGACTCATTTCCAAAGTAAATAAATAATCATTTTAAAAGTCCCTTACAAACAGTTAAAGAAGCCATACCTTCACATTAAAAAAAGGAAAGAAAAAAAATTATTTTCATGAACTCTGTGCTCTGTTTATTAATAAAGTTTATATTATGGATACGTTAAGGCAAATAAAGCAGGGAAGAATTACTTTTAACAGTATTAAGGGTTTTCAGTATAAGCTAGAAAGTTTGCTCTGATACATAATATAGTTTAAAGATGCAATTTAAATTCATGGACAGTGTCTCTTGCATACAGATATGTTTAAAGATGCAATTTAAATTCATGAACAGACAGTGTCTCTTGCATACAGATACACGTGTACTCTGTGACCACCACAGTGGAAGTCAGCTGGAAAAATGCTGAAAGAATGCCCCTCCCTCAGAAAAGTTGCAACAGTATCAGACAAGAAAGGGTAGAATTTGCCTGCTTCCTCATAGGCAAAACAAGCTGAATAGTATTTGTAGTTTTCAGACTAGTGAGAAATAGAGATGGGAAGGACTTAACTTACAAAAAATATAATATTGTTTCTTCCCTTTTTATTCTTTAATCTAGTTCTCAGCTGATGAATCTTCCATTATCTCCTGCCATGGAGTAACCTCAGTTTTAGTCCTGCTTAGGTCTCAATAAGCAAAGGCTTGTCTCTCCTTTATTCCTTTTTAAAAATATTTCACTGTTCTGCTCTGCTACCAGGAACATATCTTGCCCTCATTCTTCACTCATTCTATGAATTATGTTAATATCCTCTTTTTAATCTCATATACCAAAGATATATTAATCCAACATAGTTCTTATTTGATTCCATTAAACTTTGCAAGCATCTTCCAGTCAGCAAGGTATTCAGAACAGTATAGGAAACGAGCATTAGGTCATCCAGGCCAAATAAAGGGGGTTATATAATCAATTTCATGTCAAAGATTTAAAAGAAAAAAAAAATATTTCTGTTCTAAGTTGTGGAATAAAACATTCCATGTAAAGTCCAACAAATCACATCGGATTTGCAAATTATGCATATTTTTTAATTTTTTATAAAGGAAACAGATTTTATAAGAGTCATAAAAAATATCTTAAGAATAGAATGGGTTTTTTTAGCTATTTATATTTCATTCTCACAAAATTCTTCACTTTAAAGCTATTTTTAAATGATATGAGTTTCTTTAGACCCCTCTGATAGTTGTGCATTCTAACATAACATCAAAGAATAGTTTCAGGAGGAAAAAAAAACAAGAAAACAAAACAAAACAAAACAAAACAAAACAAAACCCCACACAATCTAGGTTGCATAATATTTGGGATTGAGATCTTGACACTCTGCATAGTCAAGTTGCCTTTTCTTCCTATGATATCTGAGAGCATAAATTTTGTCCATTGTTGTCATGCTTCAACATAAAATAAAATTCCACTTTCCCTTATCATCTTGCAACTTGGTACATGTAACATATCTCTTCCTGCAAAAGGAGAGGGGGGAAATACTGCTTATACTTCCATTACCATTCAACATAGTCCTTACCTCAAATTCTATTAAGATATCTTGGGACATTCTTTGTAATTATAAATTCCCTTTTGACAAAAATCCATTAATCAGAAAGCCAGGACCATGGCCAGAATTTGTGTTGAAACTTGACTTTCTATAATTCTTTGTTCAGGTGGTACTGTGTTGTTGGGTGGTTTTTGTAATGTGGTATATTTATGTAGGAAATAAACTTTGAAAATTTCCTAGCTATTATTTGGTGCCTTGAAGACTTACACATACTGGTAAAATACTGCCTTTTTAACAAACTTTTATCTCAGGCCTTTAAATTCTGGTCATTGTTGAAGTGTATCACATTATTTCAAAGGGAAACAAAACCAACCAACCAAGCAACCAAACAAAAAAGGCAGTGAGAGCATTGGAAAACTGGATTCAAGGCTCAATATGGCTAAAAACTTTCAAGTAATCACAAAAATTCAGCTGATACTATTTCAACTTATTGCTGACGTTACTTGATAAGATTACTTATCTTCTGCACTGATAATCCTGATAGAAGAAAGCCAGACACCCATTTCTCTTTGAAGTTGACAAAATATTTTGTTATTTCTCATAATTTCTGATTTTTTTTGAACTTTTCATTCTTTTTTTTACTTTTCCAACTAGTTTTTAACTTACTATGACATGATGATTCTTATTCCTAGCTTACACTGAATTCTTCTTTCTCACTGAGAAATTGAGGCACTGAGGGTCCCTCCACACATTTTTCCTATTCTTAATTTAAGAATTTATTTCCTTTGTTTGCATCTAAAATTGATGAACTAGGTATTCACCAGTCAGTTCTGTCCCCACCACTATAACTCTTCTGCAATAACAGTTTATTGCATCTTTATCCAAGTTTTTTATCTCTCTAATCTTTGAGTGTCATTATTCCCTCATTACCCCTGTGAGCCCCTGTTGCCTCCCTGTTCAGTGTTCTCTCAATCGGACCTCTCTGTACAGATTTCTTTTGATATTTTACTTCATAGAAACCTATTGTAAAAAATAAATTGTGCTGTATTATATTGTTAAGCCAGAGTCCCTGTGAGTCATTCTAAGGGTAATTTTGCCAATTTCAAGAGCGCTTATGTACTTTGTAGCCTTAGCTTTTGTATCTCCAACTGAGTAGGTATCTTCAGTACTTTATGTATTAGTAGACTGTAAAATGCACAAACTCAACATTTTTAAACTTCATCACCTCCTTTTTCTTTCACGCGAAGAAGCTTCTTAAACCAAGATGCAAGTAGAAGACAGGCAGAAATAAAGGTTCACACTAAAAGTAAATCCTGGCTAGGATGACTTTAGTAGGGTAGGAATCATGGTGAGTTGTTAAAATGACAAGAAGAGCCTGGTGTTCAAAATGCAAGATTTGATTTTCAAGCAGCAATTATGAAAGAAAAGCTAGACATGAAGTCAGAGCACCAAGTGTGCTGGGCCAGGGACCTTCCAGTCCACAGGAGATAGTCACAGAATTAATTGCCCCCTGGTCTGTGCGCACGGCTGTAGAGCAGAGCTGTGGAGATCAGCAGGCAGGTCCTTTGCATGTTTTGATTTTGTCCTTAGCTTTAAAAGTCAAACTTAGCTAAAATCTATAGATATGTCCAATTTAGCTCAACTGAAGTTTTTCAGAAAAAATTTTTGGATGGTTTTATGTTCTTTCAACTGAAACCTGTAGGATCTGCAGAAATTCAGTGCAAGAGCCCCACGTGTGGTAGAAAGCAGCAGAACACTCTGTTAAGTATTAAGCAGTGTCCCAGTTGTTTCAAAAGAATATTAAGCAGACGAAAGGCTGGTGTTGGTGCTGTAACATTAGTGCATTGCAGGATGAAAATAGTTTCTTCAAAACAAAGGAGGTGAGAGAGTGGATTAAGAAAATTATAGAAGTTATTGTTACAAGACCTTGATGATGAAGTGGCACAACACATGCTACCAAAAGAAGTTCTGCAGTCAAGAAAGGAGCAGGCTTTATGGACCGCAGAAGTAGTCTGAGATTTCAAAGATACTGTGTTGAAAAGCAGTAGACAAAAGGCCTGGGAGAAGGAAGAAACTTGAAGGTTTTGCAAATAGCAAATGTATCGACAGGTGATGTATATTTGAAGAGCTAACAGCTCCAGGATTTCTGTGTTTCTTTTAAATAAGAATGTGTAAAGGTGAAATATTAATTTCCTGAATAAATTTTCTGCATAAAGAAACAAAGCAACAAAGTAAAGTTTAAAAATAAAAACAAACTCAAAACTAACACCAAATTAAATTACACTTGAAAGTATATTATGGGTAAAATTGACTTTCTACAACCAATTTCTTACCATTATCTGTATTAATTAGATCTCTTTAATATGACAGAAAAAGGAGAGGAAATATTAATATGAATAATTAAAATAATAATGATAAAGGATTTTACAAAAAAAAGTGATGCACAATGCAACAATTCCTCATCACCCATTGACCACCCTCCTGGCCAACTCCCCTCAGTTTATATACTGATCATGATGCCTTAGGGCATGAAATATCCATTTGGTCGGTTTGGGTCAGCTGTCTGCATTGTGTCTCCCCCCAGCTTCTTGTTGAAGAAGAAGCTAGGAGAACAGGAGCAGTATGAGAAACTGAAAATGCTCTTGGTTTAAAATAAGCATTACGTGGCAACAATCACAGAATCACAGTATGATTTGGGTTGGAAGAGACTTAAAGACCAGCCAGTTCCAACCCCCCTGCCATGGGCAGGGACACCTTCCACTAGACCAGGTTGCTCAAAGTCTCATCCAGCCCGGCCTTGAACACTTCCAGGGATGGGGCATCCACAGCTTCTCTGGACAACCTGTTCCAGTGCCTCACCACCCTCTCCATTAGGAATTTCTTCCTGATATCTAATCTAATCCTCCCCACTTTCAATTTAAACCCGTTACTCCTTATCTGTCACTACAGACCCTTGTAAAAAGTGCCCCCCCCAGCTTCCTTGTAGCCCCTTCAGGTACTGGAAGGCTGCAATAAGGTCTCCCCAGAGCCTTCTCTTCTCCAGGCTGAACAAGCCCAACTCTCTCAGCCTGTCCCCATAGCAGAGGTGCTCCAGCCCTCTGAGCATCTTCGTGGCTCCCCCCTGGACTCAGTCCAACAACTAAAGCATCAGTGTGTTATCAGCATTCTTTTCAATACGAATCCAAAACATATCTCTGTACTACTTATTATGAAGAAAATTGTATCTTAGCCAAAACCACCACACTAATGAAAATTTATAGTCAAGAAATAACACTTCAAATTCCATTGAAATAAGTGGATACTTTTCAAAATACTTTGTGGCCTTGGACCTGGCCATCAGCAAGCCTGCTTTGTAGACATTTCCTTCATCAAGTTTGAGAGCATTCTCTGATTGCTACACAGCTGAGTGGATAAACTCCAATAAACATGAATATGCATGAACTCTCAAAGATGATTCACTAAAGCAGATTGTTTAAATTTGCCCCTAAAGTAAGTTCTTACAAAAGAATTTACTGGAATGGTTTTCTATGGATATCTCACTTCCTCAAAGCTATATTCATCCACATAATTCTCCTTCTTTCAGGAGTGCGTTAGAGTTTCTGACTATTTCATTCATGGCAAGCCAGCTAAAACTGGGAAGTCCATAAAGTTGCCATAGTAACTGAATGGACAAAGACTTAATTCTTTAGTTTATATAAGCCAGAACTACTCACATCCTGCAGATAGCAATGGTCTTAAATTATGTAGGTGTATAAAGTCCACTGTTAATAAATTAGATACATATATATTTTAATAAATAGGTGTCAGTGTATTATTTAGTGAAAAAGGGCTTTGACTGACCCATGCTATCTCAAAAGTATGCTGAATAGTAAGGCAACCAAAAGGTCAAGGGGAATGAAAAAGAACAAGAAACCAGGGTGTGGTAACAGTAGTGTTTTCCACGTTAAGAGAGCCTGTGAGTTATGTTATTAATTTATTAAGAGTTTATTTTGAAAAAATTCCCCAAACTGAGCTGTTAAAGTCCCTAAAGCTGTGTGCATTTAACAGTAACAGAGGACAGCACACTTTGAACTTCGAATCTCACAAAAACAATGGGACTGGACTCAATTGTTACTGTTCCAAGTCCACAGATACAATTTGCAGTGATACTGCTCAGGTAAGAGGAAAGATGTGGAAGAGCAGTGCTGAAGGAGAATTCTCTTGAAGAATGTGTTATGAATCACATAATTTTGTCATGGGCAGTGTGATTTATTCAGGGGCACTGCATGCTGTTGGATTAAAACAAGAGGGTGGCATAGTCAACTGCTATGCTGGGTAATACAAAGACGGATGTGACAAAATTAAGTAATTAAAAAATGATTATGTATTTTCCCTCTCAGCTTCCTGATCATGAATGGAAAATCTTTTACTTTAAATGGATTTGAGATCACCTACTGACTCTGAAAACAATAACAGCTTTATTTTTCTATTATCTGTTTAATTTTGCCCTCCTTCCCCACACCTTCTGCTTTATGCAACATTTAGCAATTGGGCAAATTCAAATCATAAACCAGGTCTGCTGCACTACTACTTTCCTAAATAGCATTAGTAAATATTATAAATATCATACACATTCTTTGGAAACTTTGCACTAGTAAATGGATAGGGACATTTTAATCTTCAAATCTACCTATTACTTCAAAGTCTTAGAGAACCTGTTCTATATAATTTAATTCCCTATATTAATGAATTCTGTAGCTCTTTTTCATGAGGTTTCTGACTACATCAGTCTTTCATTTTAATCCTGCAAGTGTGAAAAGAACAGCCCAGATAGGAATTGCCACTACAGCTTTATTATATTTTGTTTCATTCTTTTCTTGCGTTTTAATTCTAGTGCCAGCTTTCAGCAGCATGTTGAACCTGAAAATTTCCCTTGAACATTTAATACATAAAGCACACTGATACCTATATTTCTGCCTGGGTGGAATTACATTGGTCATCATTCTATCAGACTTTATTACTAGGATTACATTTTGTGTCATGACAGCTATCTCCTATTATTCCAGGAGGTTTGGGTCATTTAAAGATACTTGCTCAGGACTTGTAAATAGTGGATAAATAGCATGAGAAGCAACAGGATGTGGAAGACTATTCAGAGATGTAGAAAGAAGACAATTAATAAAAGTAAAAGTAAACAGGGAACAGTTAGATATGCCACTATTCTAAATTTCTTTTGCTGTCCCATGCAATAATACAAGGTTTCGGGTTTTTTGTTATGCCCTTTTTTTTTTTCTTTTGGTGATGTAGGTAAGTTTTGCTTGGTTCACAGAGGTCTCATGCCCATTTTCCCTCTCTTCCCTTCAAATTATTTTTGTGATCTCCTTGCCCTTAACTGAAATATGACAAAAAGTGTACATAGCTAATTCTGATTATGTTATTGTACTATATCACTCTCACAGCCATACAGTAACAAAGGAGTATAAACAGGGTCAGGGTATTGGCATGGTGCTCTGGAATCTTAAGCATGGCACAGAAATCCCCCTATCTGGGAAAGGGCCAGGGTTGTTATCCATGCTAAGAGCGCCAGCATAGCAATGTGAAAACAAAACAAAAAATCCCCACTGGTTACAAAGTACAATTCTCCTAAAAAATAAATACAAAGGTTTCAAGCTTTCTTAGCAGAACATGAAAATAAGCTCTACTCTGTAGAGCAACAAAAAAATCCAATGTGGTGAGTCTACTCATTGCTGAAAATGTCAAGAAGGATTAGGTAAAAAAACAATGTATGAAACATTCACACATAACCTCCAAAAGAAAATAAGCAACATACCAGCTAGAACTGGGAGTAGATAAGGGATTTTAGATGTTCGGAATTTGCCTTTTGGGATGTCTTGACATTTTCTCTACTTGTTACCAGGTCAGATTAGAGAATGCACACAGCAATATTTAAAATAAATAAATAGAACAGTACTACTACTTAAAATTTCAATTTTCTCAAAAACAATATTTTACCTTGAGGAAATGGTTGAACTCTGAGCTATTTCAAAGCTGAAATATTAAAAGCTGATCAAATTCTCTGAAATGCTTCAAAGGAATATCTTTCTCTGTTAAAGACAATCAGAAGAAAAAACAAGTTATATCATACAACTCCTGTTTGTTCATATAAATAGGAAAAGAGGAAATGTTTACCTGTGCATCACATTACTTGATTTTTTTCCAAAGCTAACATTGTAAAAAGTCAGTATTAAATTAAAATAGGATCTATTATCAAGATTCTTGTAATTCAGTCTGTTTAGATTTGCCATGTCATCTTTGTGGAAACAACAACTGATTCAGTATATAGGCCACATAATTAATCTGCAATGAAAGCACTTAACCTTGAAGAGCACATCTTCCACTGGCTTTCAATAGAACATAGTTCCATATTAAAAACTCTGCTCTTTTTGTGGTAAAAGGTAAACTAATTATAAGTCCTCTTTTTACACCCTCAGATGATTATCTTTTTCTTCTGCAATGCCCTTAGAGTATATTGTTTATACCTTGTAGTTTAACAAAAGTATTTTTAGTAGTATAATAACATTAGGCTGACTCTTCTTTTTTTCTAACAACAGCCACTTTTGCTGTCCCCGCTCAGCTCTCTTTTTTGTTCTTGGAAAAGACAAATTATATACTTCAACTTACAATCTTGCTGAGGGTGCACTTGATCCCATTTTCCCTGTCACTGACACAGATGTTAAACAGCACCGGTCCCAGTGCTGCCCCCTGAGGAATGACGCTCGTTACTGCTCTCCACTCACACATCAAGCTGTTGACTGCAACTCTTTTGAGTGCGACCATCAAGCCATTCCTTATCCCACTGAGTAGTCCATCTATCAAATTCATGTCTTTCCAATTCAGAGACAAGGATGTCATGTGGGAGAGCATCAAATGCTTTGCACAAGCCCAAGTAGGTGACATCGGTTGCTGCCCTTTATCCACAAAGTTTGTGACCCCACCGTAGAAAGCCACCAGATCTGTCAGACACGCTCTGCCCTTGGTGGAGCCATGTTCGCTGTCATCAATCACCTCCCTGTTTTCTATGTGCCTTAGCATTGCTTCCAGGAGGATCTGCTCCATGATCTTGCCAGGCACAGAGGTGAGACTGACTGGCCTGTAGTTCCCGGGATCCTCCTTATTTCCCTTTAAAAATATGGGGGCTACGTTTCCCTTTTTCCAGTCAGCAG